>NC_069501.1:764208959-764288411 GCF_027579735.1 Bombina bombina
GCCTGCACACCCAGTAGTCAAAGGGTTCATCGCTCCTCAGAGTGTCGAGATCTGCAGTTAAGGCGAGGTAGTCTGCTACCTGTCGGTCGAGTCGTTCTCTGAGGGTGGACCCCAAAGGGCTGTGGCGATGCGTAGGACTTAAAAAGCTCCGCATGTCCTCCATCAACAACACGTCTGTAAAGCATCCTGTCCTTGCCGGCGTGGTCGTGGGAGGAGGAGGATTACTTTCACCTCTTCCCCTGTTAGATTCCCGTTGTGCTGTGACATCACCCTTATACTCTGTGTAAAGCATACTTTTTAATATATTTTGGAACTGCTGCATCCTTTCCGACTTGCAGTAATTCGGTAACATTTCAGGCACTTTCTGCTTATACCGGGGGTCTAGTAGCAAGGACACCAAGTACAGGTCGTTCTCCTTCAGCCTTTTTATATGAGGGTCCCTCAACAGGCACGACAGCATGGATGCCGAGCTACTCATGTCCCGTTCCTCGTCCTTAGTGATCTCACTGAAGGTATGTTCTTCCCCCCAGCCACGTACAACACCACGGGTACCAGATAGGTGACAAAGAGCACCCTGGGATGCCTGTTGTGGTTGGTCTTCCTCCTCCTCCTCAAAGCCACATTCCTCCTCTGACTCCTCTTCCTCACAATCCTCTTCCAGCATTGCCGCAGGTCCAGCAAGCGATGCTGATAAGGCTGTTTCTGGTGGTGATGGTGACCACAACTCTTCCTCTTCCTCTTCACGCTCATCTACGGCCTGATCCAGCACTCTTCGCAGGGCACGCTCCAGGAAGAAAACAAATGGTATGATGTCACTGATGGTGCCTTCAGTGCGACTGACTAGGTTTGTCACCTCCTCAAAAGGACGCATGAGCCTATAGGCATTGTGCATGAGCGTCCAGTAACGTGGCAAAAAAATTCCTAGCTCCGCAGAGGCTGTCCTAGCACCCCGGTCATACAAATAGTCGTTAACGGCTTTTTCTTGTTGGAGCAGGCGGTCGAACATTAGGAGTGTTGAATTCCAACGTGTCGGGCTGTCACAAATCAAGCGCCTCACTGGCATGTTGTTTCGCCGCTGGATATCTGAAAAGTGTGCCATGGCCATGTAGGAACGCCTGAAATGGCCACCCACCTTCCTGGCCTGCTTCAGGACATCCTGTAAGCCTGGGTACTTATGCACAATGCGTTGTACGATCAGATTACACACATGTGCCATGCACGGCACATGTGTCAACTTGCCCAAATTCAATGCCGCCAACAAATTTCTTCCGTTGTCACAAACCACTTTGCCAATCTCCAGTTGGTGCGGAGTCAGCCACTGATCCACCTATGCGTTCAGGGCAGACAGGAGTGCTGGTCCGGTGTGACTCTCTGCTTTCAGGCAAGTCAACCCCAAGACGGTGTGACACTGCCATATCCGGAATGTGGAATAGTACCTGGGGAGCTGGGGGGGTGTCGTTGATGTGGAGCAAGATGCAGCAGCAGAAGAGGACTCAGCCGAGGAGGTTATGGAAGAGGATGGAGTAGGAGTAGTAGAGGAGGTGGTAGCAGGCCTGCCTGCAAGTCATGGCGGTGTCACCAACTCATCTGCAGAGCCACGCATTCCATGCTTGGCAGCCATCAGCAGGTTTACCCAATGCGCAGTGTAGGTGATATACCTGCCCTGACCATGCTTTGAAGACCAGGTATCAGTGGTCAGATGGACCCTTGCCCCAACACTGTGTGCCAGCCATGCCATTACTTCCTTTTGCACAATTGAATACAGGTTGGGGATTGCCTTTTGTGCCAAGAAATTTCAGCCGGGTACCTTCCACTGCGGTGTCCCAATAGCTACAAATTTTTGGAACGCTTCAGACTCCACCAGCTTGTATGGTAAAAGCTGGCGGGCTAAGAGTTTAGACAAGCCAGCTGTCAGACGCCGGGCAAGGGGGTGACTTTGGGAAATTGGCTTCTTACGCTCAAACATGTCCTTGACAGACACCTGACTGTGGGCAGATGAGCAGGAACTGCTCAAGGCAAGAGACGGAGTGGTGGATGGTTGAGAAGGGGCAAGGAGGACAGCAGTGGTTGACGTGGCTGAAGATGCTGGACCAGGAGGAGGATGGTGGCTTTGAGTTTGTGTGCTGCTTGTACTCATGTTTTGATCCCATAGGCGTTTGTGATGTGCGATCATGTGCCTTCGCAAAGCAGTTGTACCTAGGTGGGTGTTGGACTTCCCACGACTCAGTTTCTTTTGGCACAGGTTGCAAATGGCATCACTGTTGTCAGAGGCAGACACACCAAAAAAATGCCACACTGCTGAGCTCTGCAATGACGGCATTCTGGTGGTGGCAACAGCATGCGTTGATTGGCGTGCTGTCTGGCTGACCGCGGGTTCCGATGCATGCTGTCTGACTGTGCCACTAGCTCCCTGCGACGGCCTCCCCCTGCTTCCAACTCGTCTCCTCCTCCTCTCTGTCTCCCCATCTGAACTTTCCCCCTGTTCTTCTTCTCTTCTAGCGGGCACCCACGTGACATCCATGGATGCATCGTCATCATGAACCGCTTCACTTGTATCTGACAACTCAGCAAAGGAAGCAGCAGTGGGTACAACATCATCATCATCACACCGTACGTCCATGTGTGTAATGCTGCCTGACTGAGACATATCCCTGTTATCTACATCCTTTGGCAATAATGGTTGCGCATCACTCATTTCTTCCAACTGATGTGTAAATAACTCCTCTGACAGATCAAGTGAAGCGGCTGTGGTGCTAGCGTTGGTGGTGGCGGCAGGCGGGCGAGTGGTAACTTGAGAGGTGCCCGAAGCTAAGCTGGAGGAGGATGGTGCTTCAAGGTTCCAAGCGGAAGCTGTAGAAGATTGGGTGTCCTGTGTTAGCCAGTCAACTATGTCCTCAGAACTTTTCGAGTTCAGGGTACGTGGCCTCTGAACACTGGGCATTATTCTAGGGCCAAAGGGAATCACAGCACCATGACCACAACGGCCCCTGCGGGGTGGCCTGCCTCTGCCTGTCATTTTTTTTTCGATTAGTGGTACTATGCGGGCAAGCTACTGTGACAACAGATATGAGTGGCACTGTGCACTGGCAGAAGTTGGCAGAGTAGATGCTGTAGGCCTGACACAAACGCTTGCAGACAACTAACTGCTATTCAATCTATTACAGTCAAAATTGTATTTTTGTTTAAATGTACACTACTGTTACACCAGATATGAGTTGCACTGGTGTGAGACTGTGCCCTGGCAGGCCCTGAAACACACACGTGTGAAGGAAACTGACTGCTATTATTTCACAGTCAAATTTCTAGTTTTTTTTTTAATGTACACTACTGTTACACCAGATATGAGTTGCACTGGTGTGACACTGTGCCCTGGCAGGCCTGAAACGCACATGTGTGAAGGAAACTGACTGCTATTATTTCACAGTCAAAAAAGTGTTTTTTTTTAACCCCTTTAATGACCACAGCACTTTTCCATTTTCTGTCCGTTTGGGACCAAGGCTATTTTTACATTTCTGCAGTGTTTGTATTTAGCTGTAATTTTCCTCTTACTCATTTACTGTACACACATATTATATACCGTTTTTCTCGCCATTAAATGGACTTTCTAAAGATACCATTATTTTAATATCTTATAATTTACTATAAAAAAAAAAAAATATGAGGAAAAAATGGAAAAAACACACTTTTTCTAACTTTGACCCCCAAAATCTGTTACATATCTACAACCACCAAAAACACCCATGCTAAATAGTTTCTAATTTTTTTTAGAGTTTAGAAATACCCAATGTTTACATGTTCTTTGCTTTTTTTTGCAAGGTATAGGGCCATATATACAAATAGCACTTTGCTATTTCCAAACCACTCTTTTTCAAAATTAGCACTAGTTACATTGGAACACTGATATCTGTCAGGAATCCCTGAATATCCATTGACAGGTATATATGTTTTTTTAGAAGACATCCCAAAGTATTGATTTAGGCCCATTCTGGTATATTTCATGCAACCATTTCACCACCAAATGCGATAAAATAAAAATAATTGTTTAATTTTTCACAAACTTTAGGTTTCTCACTGAAATTATTTACAAGCAGCTTGTGCAATTATGGCATAATTGGTTGTAAAATTTTCTCTGGGATCCCCTTTGTTCAGAAATAGCAGACATATATGGCTTTGGCGTTGCTTTTAGGATGGAAACTTTCAACTCCGGTGACCATAGGAAAAGCCAGAAAAACAGTGCATAGTGTAAAACCGTTTATTAATAGTTTAAAAGCACAACACACAAGTTTCCACTCACATTTAGAGTCCTCAACTAATGAGGCATGATTACAGCATGAAAATAACTGAATCCAAGTGTATACTGTTCAATCCAGGGTACTAGAGACACTGCTTGATCCGGTACACATGCAGGAGGAAATTTGTGATTCTGCTACATCCTTACCTCATACGATTGAGGGTATTAGAAGTAAGTGCACATCTACTAGGGGGGACAGCGACGAAGATCAGCTGGTTTTCTTTATGTATATATTTATATATATATATTATCACTGACTTTTTTCTTTTCCACTGGAACTGTGATACTTGCAAGTCTATTCATATGCTTCACATTTTAATTATTTGCATATATTTTTTTATTATTATAACCTTTTATTCATGTTTATTATGATATTGCTGTGGGTATAACTACCTTATTTTTGGCATTACTTTTATATTGTTCCTCATTTCAATTGATTCATGTATGCTAGTTGTATCTCCTGCGCCATCCCACCATCTTGGTTTTAATTTTGTCTTTTATTAGAAGTGTGAAGGGACGCTTCTATTGTTTTGGAACTGGGCTGCTAGTGTGGTGTTTTTAGGTGCTCTGTAGTATTCTCAGGGCGGTCGAATATCTGTATAGCTGCGCCATAGGGTGAATTAGGGGCTTCTGTCCTTAACTCATTTCCCTTATTGCTTTATATATATATATATATATATATATATATATATATATATATATATATATTGTATCTATACATATATATATATACATATATATATATATATATATATATATATATATATATATATATATATATATATATATATATTATTTGTTGATCCTAAAGTTTAATTTAAACGTTTATGGATTGTTATCTAACTAAAGTGCATCAATTAGAATATTATTTACAAATTCTTTGGTTACTTTGTCTAATCTATTATACCTTTTTAGATCATTATAGATTTCTTTATTATGGAATATTAATTAATAAATTTAAAAAAAGTGCGTCATTACTATATTATCTAATTTTGATTAATTTCCATGTAAGAATATATTATAATTATGTAATTAATTTATTAAATGTTATTTCCATTCTATTTACGGAAAAAAAAAATATAAGAAAAAAAAAAACAATAGCAAAATATTGACATCAAATGGTCACATACCACAGGTAAAATTACAACTGTTATTTACATACAAATGACGTCTAAATTGGAGTAAGGCATTTACCTCTTATGTCGCTGTCATTGTCGATTGATTAACTTTTTCTCGTAGTCGGTAAGATCAGCGTAATAGGCTGGGCCTCCACCAGTACCCCTTGCAGAGTTTTTCTCCTTAGCCAATTTCTGTTTGGCGAAGCATTTAATGTTGTTGAAACGCTTTTTTATTTGATTAATGTCCTTTTTTCTAGGGCTCTGTGCACTTACAGCATCGTTGATTTTTTTCCAGATCGCCTTTTTTCGACTGGTAGGTGTCTGCCTCATGCGACTTCCAAAAAGACAGTCGTAAGCTTCTAGAATCATGTCAACAAGGACAACATTCTGCTGGTGGGAAAATTGGTATTTTTTTGCTTTGGCAGGCTGAGAATCTGATGCAGAAGAAGCCATGTTATTTACAGTAAATAGATAACAAAATAGTTAAAGTAAAGTTCCCGGAATGGATAACCACCTGACAAAACTTGATTTTATAACAGGCTGAATGCACTTCCCGCGACTATGATGTCTATGACACATTTTTGGTCACGTGGGCCAAAAAATAAAAAATTTAGACTTCACAAGACTGACAATTTAGTACATTGTAAACATTGCGGTGTGCGAGGCGTCAGATTTATCATTCATCCACAACAGCTCACAACTGATTAGATGGGACAGTTTCAGAGGTGATTTTTAGTACATACGAGTCACAGACGTCAATTCACTTGCGGCGAGCAACAGCGAGTTTATCCGATTGTCAACCGGCGAGACAACTGATGCTTTAGTACATGGAGCCCTTTGTCATTTGTCATCGGTGTACTTGCTTGGTGTTATAGATGTTGCATAAGTGTTTAAATGTTATTTTACAGCAAAGAAAAGAAATTTAAACTGAAAATTTTTGAGAGATAGGTCTTGTGAGAAGGCCATAAATGCACTGGACTTAGGGACAAAATGACAAATTTTCAGCTCAAGATATGCTACAGTGGAAGATATTAAATAAATTAAGGTTCAAATGTAACTTTCTTTCCTATAGAAAAAAATAAAACAACACCTCTGTGGTACAGACCCCCACCACTATATTAAATACTAGTAATTGCTCTTGAACAAGTGTATTGCTGTCAGAGGCTGGTGGGTAGCATGTTCTGAGCTCAAGTACAATAAGCAGCATGGCAATTAACTTTTAACAGAGAAAAGGGGAAGGTGAGAGAGTATTTGAAGAGAAGGGCAGAAATATAGATGGATGCAGTGTTATTAAGGTTTTTATTTGTAAAATATAAGATTTAGAATTATATTTCATAGGCTATGTTAAACCATTGGAAAACTTAACAGAGAGATGCAGAAGTTGTATAGTGAGTTAAGAGCTTCAGTCTGGAAGAGGCAATATGATTGAGAAACCAGAGAGGCTGAAGATGTAGTAGTCAGGGATATGGTGAGTGAGTGGAATGAAATCTTAGTTATGTCCTGTGAAGAATTGCTGAATATTGTAAGTTGGAAATAATGGGAATTTTCCAAGGGCAGAATGTGAGGAGCACATTAAAGTTTGAAATCAAATGCAACTCCACTTAGTGAGATAGATAGGTTAATTAAAGTACGATAGTATTTTTAACAGTAAAATAGATTTGAGGGGTAAGGATAATGGATTAAATGAGGAACAGGAAATGTTGAGCTTCAGATAGTCAGTAGATGTCAAGATTAGAATAATATGTACAATGCTAGTGAAACCACAAGACTGCTGTGTCACACATTCCAAAGGTGTGGAGAGTTTGTAACAGAAGATGGTCTTTAACAGTGCCAAAAGTTCCAGATTGATTGAGAAGGATTATGAGGGAGTAACCATATTTTTTGGAATTAAAAGCCAGATTCCTTACACTCAAGAGGATAAATTGAGTGAATTTTTTTTTACATGTGAGCCTTTGGTGAAGTTTCTTACGCAAGGGGGAATAAAGTAGGGTAGTTGGTGGGAGAGGTTAGATTCAGTCAAGGATAAGTATAATTAACAAATATGAGTAGATCATGAGAACCAAAATAATAATTAAGGTAACAACAGAAAGAGTATGCTAGTTTGTTGAGATGGCTTGGGACATTAAAAAGGAAATCATAAACAGTAAGTTAAATAAAACAACTCTTTCAGTCATTAAGAATTACAATGGTAAACATTTGCCAGCCTATTATTTTTTGCTTATGTGTTGTTATTGCAAAATTTGTATTGCTATCAATTCATATGTAGTCAAATATTAGAAAAAAGATGAGTAAAACCCTATCAGAATTTAAATCTGTCATTATAAACTTTATCTCAGAATTTCATATTAAAATGTAAGAGTGTTATTAAAATAGAGTAATCTGTAAGGGATTTTACTGATTTAATTAAGAAATTAAATATCAGTCACCTAAATTACAAGTTGAGCGGTACGGCTATACCGCTGAAAAAATTACCTTTGCGAGCGGAATATGCAGGTCTCCCGTATTACAAGTCGCAGCGATACAGCTATACGGCAAGCGTTTTAGCCTTTACGCAACTCTCCATTCCGCACTCAAAAAATGACTTGTGCGTGCAGGATTTTCATAGCGCCTGCATTACAGGTTGTGCGGTCCAGCTAAAATGCTTGTGTTATAGTCTATACCACCACGATCCATTTCGCTTTCTGAGACCAGTAGTTATTGATTTATGCGAAACAAAAATGTTTCACAAAACTCACAACTAAAATGTTACAGTTCAAGGTGCTCCAGCACCAGGGTAATCCCAAATACAGGGTTGCAAATGTGCAGGTGTGCAAGCTGTCCAAGACTAGCACCTTAGTCTTCAATAATTGTAAATCCAAGAAAAAGAGGATAGCAGCAACACCATTAATAAAGTAAAACAATCTTTATTTAAGCCATCACACTAAAAATGACAACGTTTCGGAATAATATCCTTAATCATGTCATGACATGATTAAGGATATTATTCCGAAACGTTGTCATTTTTAGTGTGATGGCTTAAATAAAGATTGTTTTACTTTATTAACCGCTTAATGACCACAACACTTTCTGTCCGTTTGGGACCAAGGCTATTTTTACATTTTTGCTGTGTTTGTGTTTAGCTGTAATTTTCCTCTTACTCATTTACTGTACCCACACATATTATATACCGTTTTTTTCACCATTAAATGGACTTTCTAAAGATAACATTATTTTTATTATATCTTATAAATTACTATAAAAAAATATATAAAAATTATGATGAAAAAATGGGAAAAAACACACTTTTTCTAACTTTGACCCCCAAAATCTGTTACACATCTACAACCACCAAAAAACACCCATGCTAAATAGTTTCTAAATTTTGTCCAGAGTTTATAAATACCCAATGTTTACATGTTCTTTGCATTTTTTTGCAAGTTATAGGGCCATAAATACAAGTAGCACTTTGCTATTTCCAAACCACTTTTTTTTTTAAATTAGCGCTAGTTACATTGGAACACTGATATCTTTCAGGAATCCCTGAATATCCCATGACATGTATATATATATTTTTTAGAAGACATCCCAAAGTATTGATCTAGGCCAATTTTGGTATATTTCATGCCATCATTTCACCGCCAAATGAGATCAAATAAAAAAAATCGTTCACTTTTTCACAATTTTTTTTACAAACTTTAGGTTTCTCACTGAAATTATTTACAAACAGCTTGTGCAATTATGGCATACATGGTTGTAAAAAAAAATTTCACCGCCAAATGCGATAAAATAAAAAAAAAAGTAAATTTTTTCCCAATTTTAGGTTTCTCACTGAAATCATTTACAAACAGCTTGTGTAATTATGGCACAAATGGTTGTAAATGCTTCTCTGGGATCCCCTTTGTTCAGAAATAGCAGACATATATGGCTTTGGTGTTGCTTTTAGAAGGCCGCTAAATGACGCTGCGCATCACAAGTGTATTATGGCTAGCAGTGAAGGAGTTAATTAGGTAGCTTGTAGGGTTAATTTTAGCTTTAGTGTAGAGATCAGCCTCCCACCTGACACATCACCCCCCCTGATCCCTCTCTTACCTCCTCCACCCCACAATTGTCCCCGCCATCTTAAGTACTGACAGAAAGTCTTTTTTTCCTTTTTTTCTTTCTTTTTTTTTCTTTGCATTTTTATATATGCTGCTGTGTAGGATCTCCCTTAGCCCCCAACCTCCCTGACCCCCCAAACAGCTCTCTAACCTCCCCCTCTACCTTCTTGGCAGCCATCTTGGGTACTGGCAGCTGTCTGCCAGTACCCAGTTTACAATATAATGTCTCTCTTTTTTTATTTTTTTCTGTAGTGTAGCTTTCCCACCCCCAGACCAACCCCCACCCCCTCCCAGATCCCTTAGATTACTTTTTGGGGCATTCCCTCCCCCCCTTTCTCCCACTTATACTTTATGTTTTCTGTAATGTAGCGGTTCCCACGCGCTCCCTCCTCGTGCAAGCGCCCGCCCGCCACCCCCAGTGCACACGCGCGTGTCCGTGCACGCCCCCGACTGTCCCAATCCTGCCCCCCTTTAAGGCTCAGAAACCATTGATGGCCGCCCACCCGCCTCCCACTGCAGCTCCCACCCACCAACGAATGCGGCCATCGATGTCCGGTGTAGAGAGGGCCACAGAGTGGCTCTTTCTGCACCGGAGGGGTAAAAATTGTTATTGCAGGATGCCTCGATATCAAGGCATCCTGCAATAACAGGAAAGCAGCTGGAAGCTATCAGGATTGCTTCCAGCTGCTTTCCAAACCGAGGACGTACGCCATACGTCCTCAGGCGTTAGCTGTATTTTTTCTGAGGACGTATGGCGTACGTCCTCGGTCATTAAGGGGTTAATGGTGGTGCTGCTATCCTCTTTTTCTTGGATTTACAACTAAAATGTTACAAAGTACATTAACACCCATAAACTATCTATTAATCAATTTACTCGCCACCCCCCGCATCACAAATACTATATTAAACCTATTAACCCTTAATCTGCCGACCCCCCCACATAGCCAACACTAAATAAAACTATTAACCCCTAAACCGCCGGCCCACACATCACTATGACTATAATAAACCTATTAACCCCTAAACCTCTGGCTCCCCACATCGCTACTACTATAATAAAACTATTAACCCCTAAACCGCTGGCCCTCCACATCACAACACACTAAATTAAACTATTAACTCCTAAATCTAACTTTCTCCTATACTTTAAATTAAAATTACAATATAACTATCTTAAAATAAAAACTTACCTGTGAAATAAAAAAAAACTAAGATTAAACTATGAATTAACCTAACATTACTATATTAATTTTTTTTTAATGAAAAATAAAAAAACAAAATTACAAAATTAAAAAAGCTAACATTAAAAAAAATACTCTAAGGGGGACGGAACCTATGCTTGGAGAGGCTGGACATGCCTTTATGAAGCTCCTGATTGTATTTCATTAAACTGGGTCTTTTTGGCTACAAAACAAGGAGAACTCACCTACTATGACTTTTATATTTGAAAGCTACAACTACCTAAACATTTAGTCAGAAGTTCAGAAGCAGATGATTGACACCCTGACCTATGTTCTCCAATTTCGCCACACATGATTTTCGCTTACTAGGCCATTATTGAATTGTGGATAGAGAACTGCGTGGCGAGGGCTGCCGCACTAAACCCCCCCCCCAGGTTGCTGGGGTAAAAGGTACGCAGATACTAGTGCTGGTACTAACCTTCAATGCAAAGAGCAAAACTATAAGAGTACTATACTCTTGACAATACTATTCCTAATGACATCAAAGGGAAGGGGACTACGAAGATCTACTAAGCAACCTATGCAAAGCCCAAAATGGCAGCTATGCTTCAAGATTGTGAGGCGTCTATACTAGAAATGCTGGATAATCATTTTCAGATATTGGAAAAGGAGTTGCTTCTATTACGATCTGCTGCCTCTAACTCTTCCTCTCCTGAGCTAGACCGACAGCACATCCAAGACCGGGAGCCTACCAATGCATACCTCATTGCCAAGTTTGAGAAATCTGAGGAGACCCCGGTTCTAATTGGGACATTGTGTTGTGAGCCTCAGCTGGATGTGGAGTTTAAAGATACCGCAACTACAGCTTTTTTCGGGACAAGTACATATTTTGAGTGGTTGAGCTATGCAACTAGAGTGGGGTTATCCTTCCTTAGCGAGCCGGTGGGTCGAGAGCTGAGAAGGCACCCTTGGTGCGAAACCCACAGGGCGCTAGCAATTTACAGGAGCGTGGTGGCACTGACCCTAGTTCCTCTATTTAGCATGATGCTCAAATCTATAAGGTATTTTTGACATCTGTATTGGTCTCCCAGTTGCTGACGAGCATACTTAGTGTCCTGGATGACACTTCGGAACTAATGGAGCATTTTTATTTGCATGACCGCTGGTGTGGGTCTCCCATAGAGACAGATATGGTACCTACCAATGCCGTTTTAGTAAACCATGGCTCAGGACTATTGCAGACTATTATTAATGGGGTTATGTGTATTGCTAACTTTTTTTTTTTCTGTAAGGTCCCCCTTTAGGGCAGGTTTAATGTCACCAGTTTCATCTTTTGTATAAAATGTGTTCTATTTTCTAACTGGGCTGCAGATATTATCTTGGGACCTACAATGTTACTTATAATACTCAAGGCTAGAAATGTATTTTCGTGGAATTGGAAACAACACAATAAGGTATTATACTGTACCATACGTTGTATTTAGGGTATAGAACATTCACATAAGCTGTTTTTCTTTCTTTCTTTTTGTTTCTTTGTTCTGCTAGATAAGCATTGATATTGTTCAATATATAGCCGCCGGTGGCCGAGGCAGCAGATTCTAAAAAACATTTGCGCCATTGGGTGCTGATATTCTTAACACATAGAGATTCTTGTATACTATTATTAACATATATACGGCTAGATTACGAGTTGTGCATTAGGGTAAAAATGCAGTGTTAACAGGTCCTAACGCTGCTTTTTTACACCCGTTGGTAGGTTTAGGGATCCCGCACACTTTTTTGGCCTTACCGCAAAACGACTTCCGTAAACTTCGTAAAGTCTATTTTCCATGGGACTTCCATAGCGCCGGTATTACGAGTCTGTCCTGGGAGGCCAAAAAGTGAGCGGTACACCCTCTACCTCCAAGATTCCAAAGTCAGTAGTTATGAGTTTTACACTACAAAGCGTAAAGTGCTAAAAAGTACACTAACACCCATAAACTACCTATTAACCCCTAAACCGAGGCCCTCCTGCATCACAAATACTATAATAAAATTTTTAACCCCTAATCTGCCGCTCCGCACATCGCCGCCACTATAATAAACATATTAACCCCTAAACCGCCGCACTCCCGCCTTCCAAACACTAGTTAAATAATATTAACCCATAATCTGCTATGCCTAACATCGCCACCACCTACATTATATTTATTAACCCCTAATCTGCCGCCTTTAACGTCGCCGCCACTATATTAAATGTATTAACCCCTAAATCTAAAGTCTAACCCTAACACCCCCTAATTGAAATATAATTTAAATAAATCTAAATAAAATTCCTATTATTAACTACATTATTCCTATTTAAAACTAAATACTTACCTATAAAATAAACCCTAAGCTAGCTTATAGTTACATTGTAGCTAGCTTAGGGTTTATTTTTATTTCACAGGCAAAAGTTTGTATTTATTTTAACTAGGTAGAATAGTTACTAAATAGTTATTAACTATCAGCCAATAGGATTTTTTCTACCTTAATTCCGATTGGCTGATAGAATTCTATCAGCCAATCGGAATCTAAGGGACGCCATCTTGGATGACGTCATTTAAAGGAACCTTCATTCAGTAAGAAGACTCTGGATGAAGAGGATGCTCCGTGTTGGATGTCTTGAAGATGGCGCCGCTCCGCATCGGATGGATGAAGATAGAAGATGCCGTCTGGAAGAAGACTTCTGCCTGTCTGGAGGACCACTTCGCCCGGCTTGGATGAAGACTTCTCCCGGCTTCATTGAGGATTTCGGCCCAGTTGGATGAAGACTTCTGCCGCTTCCTTGAGGATGGATGTCCGGTCTTCAGAACAGTAAGTTGATCTTCAGGGGGTTAGTGTTAGTTTTTTTTAAGGGTGCATTGGGTGGGTCTTATTTTTAGGTTAGGGCTTTGGGCCGCAAAAGAGCTAACTGCCCTTTTCAGGGCAATGGGGAGCTTAGGTTTTTTTAGTTAGGTTTTTATTTGGGGGGTTTGTTGTGTGGGTGGTGGGTTTTACTGTTGGTGGTGTTTGTATTTATTTTTTTACAGGTAAAAGAGCTGATTTCTTTGGAGCAATGCCCCGCAAAAGGCCCTTTTAAGGGCTATTGGTAGTTTAGGATAGGTTTTTTTTATATTGGGGGGGGGGGGCTTTTTTATTTTGATAGTGCTATTAGATTACGTTAGGTGTAATTAGTTTAAATATCTTGTTTTTAGGACTATACTTGATACCATAGTAGCTAAAGGTTCAGGTCCATGAGAGGCCATTGTTTTCCTTATGGAGAATCTATACTCATATGACACATATATTGAAAATAGGGGTTCACTGTTTACTTATGTTTTCTATATTATATATTTTATATGTCATAGTTAAGATTAATATGTTTTAATAGGCCCTAAAAGGTCTACAAATGCTCCCTATATTAAAACAACCCTCCTGATATATCTCGTACTAGTTGGGATGGAGGTCTTGTGGGAGCCTCATTTTCTTTTATGGAGGTGGAAAACTGAGGATTAACTTGAGTTATGTGTTTTTTTTAAATATTCTACAGGTATTGTTTGGACTGTGGGCTACATTACTGTGTTTCCTTTTATCTATTTATTTTTATTTTATGCATGTACCTACCTACTTATTTGTTATTCCATTGTTTTGGAACATACTGTATGTGTATTTCTGATATCTCACAACAAAATTCCTGTATGTTTATTTTTGATCCTTAATAAAAATATGCTAAAAAAAAATACACTAAAATTAAGAAAATAACAAAAAACCTAACATTACCAAAATTAATAAACAAAATTATCCAAAATAATCAAAATTAAACCTAATCCAATACCCCTATAAAAACAAAAAAGGACCCCAAAATAAAATCTATTATAGTAGTAGCGATGTGGGGGGCTGGTGATTTAGGGGTTAATAACTTTATTATAGTAGTATCGATGTGGGGGGCCGGAGTTTTAGGGGTTAATAACTTTATTATAGTAGTAGCGATGTGAGGGTCTGTCAGTTTAGGGGTTAATAACATTATTATAGTAGTAGCAATGTGGGGGGGGCAGCGGTTTAGGGGTTAATAACTTTATTATAGTAGTAGTGATGTGGGGGGTTGACAATTTAGGGGTTAATAACTTTATTATAGTAGTAGTGATGTGGGGGGTTGACGGTTTAGGAGTTAATAACTTTATTATAATAGTAGCGATGTAAGGGTCTGGCGGTTTAGTGGTTAATAACTTTATTATAGTAGTAGCGATGTGGGGGGGCAGCGGTTTAGAGGATAATAGGTTTATTTAGTGTCGGCGATGTTGGGGCGGCAGTTCAGGGGTTAATAACTTTATTTAGTGTCGGCAATGTCTGGGGTGCGGCAGATTAAGGGTATTTAGACTAGGGGTTTATGTTTATTCTTTGGATACATTTCTGTCTATAAACAAAATTCATGAATATGATTGCTAGTATTAAATGGGTTACCTTTTAGTGGGATTATTTAAGATTAACTGGAGCTTTTTGTATATATTTTAGATTTGTATAGGTTGAACTCGATGGACTTCGGTCTTTTTTCAACCTCATCTACTATTTTACTATGTTACTATGTTAGGTTTTAACGTAACTTTCTTTTCCCCATAGACATCAATGGGGATTGCATTATGGCGATCACCATTCCGCGATCTCAGGTGTTAGTTTTTTTCTAACACTTTCTCTCCATTGATGTCTATGGGGGGAAAACATGCACAAGCACGTCAAGTCAGGCCTTGGGTTTTGTGCTGTATGAAGCTTATCCCACCATATCGCACAACAAAATACGTTTTTTCATTAACTTGTAATGGCAGAGCTATGGAGAGTGCATTACCGCTCATTTTTTTGTGTTATTTACCCACCCGGTTTAGCACACAACTTGTAATCTTGAATGAAAGGAAACACATTTATAGGTTTATTAAAAGCACAGAGTAATTCTGTTTATTTGGCTATAATTTTTGACAAAAACTGTGAGACCATTTCACATTCATTGGTTATAATATTAATTTCATATCCCTTTTAAAATACTTAAATTATTTTGAAAAATATGCTAATATATTGATTATAATACTTATTTCTCTAAGAATATATTTTATTGAAAATGGCATATGCTTGAAACATTATTTAAATCAATTCTGCTTACATGTTTTCTGTCAGCTGTCATTTAAAAATTTCTATTCCTGAGAAAGTGCATTACTGAATATGATTTCAATGAAAAAAGCTTGTTTTAAAATCCAAGAAATAAATGATGGAACAGAACATACAAATTAAGTATTAAGGGAAGTGAAATGGAACATCACAGCTGGAAAGGAAAATGAAGAACAAGACTGATAATAACAAACTAGTCTCTATAATTTTCAAGAAACTTGTGACTTGAGGAATGTTACAAAAAGTACTTTCCAATTTGTAAAGATCATGTTTTGTTTGATCCCAAATCTACAGTAAGATGTATTTAAAAAACAATATAAAAACATCACATGCATTTTTAGGGAGAGGGAATAATATGCTTTTTCTTTTTTTTTTAGCTTTTTAAGCTCTTGTGTTACTATAACATACATATTCTATATTACTCTTACCATATTTCAATGATCTAATTTTATTTTTCTATCTTTCTTTCTTTCTTTCTTTCTTTCGTTCTTTCTTTTTTTTCCCGTTCATCTATCTAACTATCATCTATTGATATAGATATAAATAGAGATAGATAGCAAAAAAAAAAAACGTATGTTAAAGCCAAAATTTACGTTTTCTACTAAACTTTTAAAAGCGAAGAAATTCCTAAATTGAGCTGTCCTCACTCTTCCCTTGGAAGCTTTGCATGACATCACTGATGACATCAGACACGGCAATGTTGATGACATTATTAGTGACATCAACTGTATACTGTTAAAGTAAACAGGTTTCACTTTCAACTGTGCAGAGAAAACTTTGTGCTACAGGTTTGACAGGTAGAGTAGCAGAAGGAACAACATTGATAAGATAGCAAAATAAGAAAAAGAGTGTTGCCTGGGTCATGCGGCACCAACTGTGGACTACTTTAGAAGGTTTTATGGTCAAAATAAGAAATTATTTTAAATTATATAAAATGAATCTTCAGTTCATTTTGCCAGGGGTTTTGTAGAGTGTGTAGACTGTCATTGTGTAACACCAACTGGAAGAGGAAGCATGATGGCATGGAGTTAGTCAGCAACTAGTGCAGAGTAAGTGGCACCCTTAACCAAAAAAGACTGCTACAGCATTTTCCAGCACCATGCAATACCCTATCATATATGCCTAGTTGGTCAGGGTATATATTCAATACCAAGATATTTGACACAAAGAATATTTTCAGTCTATGCCAGAAAAAAAAAGAACAAGACAGTAGGCTTCAAATCATGTAATGGCTAACATATTCTTCAGACTTAAGCCCTAATAAACTGGTTTGGGATAAGCTAGAAAAAGGGTGAAAGTAAAGCAACCTACTATGCAACTCATTTGGGGGAATTTTTAAACCACTAAATATCAGGATAATACATATTATGAGGTATAGGTCATCTGTGCACATATCTCACTGAAAAAATATATCCACACACATATATAGCAATAAGATTACCTATAAGTTCATTATATCTCTATAATTGATAACTAAATATATCTTACAGTGATTCAGCTATCTTTAGAAATGTTAATACTAAATAATACCCTTATATACAAAGAAAAGGGCTAACACAGCACTAGAATAAAATTTTTTTATCAAATATTTAATATATATATATAAAAAATACTTTTAGAACGAAAGATCTTGTATATAAAAATAACAAGAAATACTTGCACTGAAAAATCTTTACAATTGCAAGGCAGTCTTACGCTTCCATCACCAAACTGCAATCCAAAGCACAGAATCACCATATGCATTTCAAGGACAAATCCTCTTCATCAGGTGACATAGATTGCAGTGGTATCTGTTAACTTTTTTACAGAAAGCTCTGTATAGAACCATCCCATCAATTAGGTGGAATTATACAGCTGAAATTATTTCGTTATGAGCCCACTTAATATAGTTATATAAAACACATAGTAACATAGCACAAGAAAAATAATCTCATATGATAAATAGTTTTAGAAATATAGTATACAGAAAGCTACATAATTTATACATAACTAAGATATACAGAAATTATTGATATATCTGTTTACCTATGAGATCCTAGTTCACAACAAATCATATATTGTATGCAGACCTATCCCAGTTTTAACTGATTGATTGACTGACTGCTCAACCAATCATATGAAATTAAGTTTGTGACTGGGGATATTTTATATTGACCTATCCCAGTTTTTACTGATTGATTGACAGAAAATCAAATGGTCAGTTTATATCCAAAATATATTTGATATTATTTGTTAACAATCATGGTCTGAACTAATTGTGCAAACCTTTTACAGTTATTATTTGTTAGTAGATAGGTAATCTGACCACTCAAATAAAGTTAAATCTGTATCAAGGAACATATTTAATAAAAAAAGATAATTTAAGTATTAAGCTTGAACAGAATTAAACAAGTGTGTAAAAGTCTCATACTATCCCATATACTAAGAAAACTGAAACATTCATTCATAACTGAGGAATGATTGATGTGGCTGACTGCCAATGCAGCTAAAGCAAGGGCCAAATATATGGTCCTATCTAAATGGTTCCTGCTTGATTATCAGGTAGCCAGACCAATCATATGAATTAGAGCATAAATTATAAAACCACATATAAATAGTATGTTAAAAAGGGGATACAAACATTATCCAATAGCTTAGTATTGTTGGATAAACCAAACTAGTAAACCATGTTTATACAAAAGAAAAAATGAATAAAGTTAGAATACAGTTAAAACTAAAATTAAAATAGTACTAAAAAAACAAACTGAACAAAATGACAAACATTTTTATATACAAAGTAAACAAGACACATATTAGATACACATCAGAAATTATCTTTGCTGGCCAAATTAAATAAAAAATAATTTAGTTATAAGAAAAAAAAGGGCCAAAATAATATTTCTAGCCAGTGCAACTCACTACTAACAAAGAACCTTTCCATCTGGGTTTCTTATTAAAAGATTAAACCATTCAAAATACTGAAGGTATCCATTCACCCAAGATTTTTTAAAAGTTCAAATAATATTACAAATATTAAATCTGATATCTATATATAACTGTGTGTATAGGGTGTATCTCTAGTGAAATTCTAAATAAAAGGACATTAAATACACCTAAAGTTATTATTAGGTGAACCTATACTGTTAGTGAACCCTAAAAGGTTCAGGTCCGAACCCCACCTGTTGGGTGGGTACTCCAAACCTTAAAAATAGGGAATGAGTCTATAGAGAGACTCAAAGGTCATTTTCACCACATGAGCAATGCTCGTGGGACTCTCCCCTACTGGAATAGGGTAATTCCTTGAAACAAAGCCACATTGGTGTATTGATCCTGGTCTCCATATATAATATAGTGATAGGGAAAAGTAGTGATAAAAAAATATATATATACATAGTAATAGTGGACAGTAAATACATAATTGTGATAATTACATGGGTGAATAGTTTATCTCAATGTTTTATCCTATCATAAAAATATGTTTTAATACTAAATACTACAACACATTCATTTTACATTAACAACTAGTTGTGATCTACAAGGTTTTTTTCTTTTTCACTCAGTCAGTTGAAATATAATACTGAGAACTCATTAGACATACATATCTAAATATATAACAAAACAAATTTAAACAAATATAAAGAGAAAATATTTTTTATGTGATAAAACATATTAAATCAAAATTTTCATTATGTCAACTGGGATTTGGAGTATTTAGAGTTATTATCCAATAGGATTCATGATGATTTAACTTTCTGTGTCGGTCTCCACGTCTTCTGTCAGCTTTAACATTTTTTTTTTTTTTTTAAATATATTTTTTTTATTGAGGGAATAACAATAACAGACAAGAATCAGTTTGCTCAGACAAACATATGGCACATAGTATATGCCAATATAGGTTTCATGAACATAAACACATTCTAAATAACAAATTTGGGTATAGATCTCTTATTATAACAATCATAGAAGACTCGTAGATTGGGATATACATAAAATGGCAGAGCAAACCTCAAAGCACCCCCTTTTCCCCCCCATGGTAGCCGAGGCCACTCTTGGACCTCATCAAGAAGAATGTACTACTCAGAGGGCTTTTAGTTAGTTCAGGCCTGAAAGAGGCCTACACTTCATATCCTCCTTCCTATAGCCGCTGGGACCATGGTTAGGTCCAGAAAACTAACAATAAAATTGAAGGAGAAGGAAAAAAAAAAATATATATGAAAATTAACAATATATACGAGAGTACCTTACATTACTTCAAGGAAATAAGCTACAGGGACTGGTTCATAATTAAACTTGAACCTTAATAGGTGCCAGCGTATAACTATTTGCATGAAAACAGCTACCAGGAGGTCAATAAGAATGTGAGTCTAAAAGCTGTAGGTTCAAAAGACTTATAATCAGGTGAGAAATATACAATCCCTAAACCCATTGCAACGCACCAGTAGTGTTATCACATGCATTAGGTACATAAGTGAGAAAACTCTTATACTAAAATGAGAGTGAAAAAGTATCTAGAAGTATTGAACACAGAGTAATAAACATAGTAAATTCCCAAAGAGCCATTTTTATAATCAAACCGGGACACACTCAAACAAGGCTCCACGGGCAGGGCAGAGACAACACAACTCTGCCAAATGGGAATGTGGAGGATAAGGTGTTTATCCCTTACCACATACTTGGAAGAGGGAGGAATAAGAAGGGAGAGGGGGGATAGGGTAGGGGGAGGGGAGGGAGAGAGAGGAAGAGGCGAAAGAGGGAGAGAGAGGGGAGAAAAAAAAAAAAAAGGGGGGGGGGGGAGGGTAGGGGGTGAGAGAGAGGGAAGGGGAGAGGGAGGGGGAGAGGGAGGGAGAGGGGTAAAGGGAAAGGGATAGGGGGGAGAAGAGGGGGAAGAAGAGGGGGGGGGGAGGGGGGAAAGGGGGAGGGGGGAAAGGGGGAGGGAAGGAGAAGAGGGGAAGAGGGATAGAGGGGGGGCGGATTTAAAACAGATAATTAACAAGTGATCCCTAATTTAAGCCTCAAGGATACTGGGAACAGTAGGTATCTATTCGGATATCAAGAGCAGCTAATGTGATTCTGTAAACATGTTTTCCCAGTTATAGTCTCAAACAACATTTCCAAAACATTTGCTCACATTTTTGTATTACATTAGCTAAATAGTTGCTTCTAAATAGCACGGGCATAGAGTAACCCCTTAAGAGCTATAAGAGTCAGGGCTTAGTATATAATGACACTTTAAGGGATCTACATACAAAGACATATACACTTAGAGTTTTGGAGGAGCAGGTAACTAGCGTAGATAAATATTCAAATATGCTCGGTAAATAATTAGCAGTGAACTAGCTTAAGCACATGTTGCACATACATATCGGCTTTTACAGCCTTCATACAGTATTATCTTGGATAGGTTGGATAATGATACAAGGGCACTAATAGGCAAGATCATGCAAATCATGTTGGTTGCAAGTAGGTTAGATCTGCTGGTCTCTAGTTCACTACTTCTGATCTAGAATACAGACAGTTAAATAGGGCTTCTTAAAATATAGTGGTTTGCTGTAGGCAACATTGATAACAGTGAAATAGGCCCCCACTGAGCTCACGAAGGAGCACACTGGAGGTGCCATACACACCGCCACACAGATCTTACAGGAAAGATAAGAAACTATCTGTACAACTAAAGTCATTTGTACCACTAAGCCCATGTGCAGAACAAATAAGGAATAGGTAAATATCCTATGCAGTGTGGAATAACAGTATGCATTAAGGTAAATGGAGCACTAGAATATATCTGAATCTCACCTCACTACATTACCCAGCCCTAGAGTCTAACCACTTGCTGCTCATAGCTCAAACTTGGTCCTAGCACAGCAAATACTAGTTATGCAGCTTTAGGCAGGTCAACATATCGTTATAATACACAGTGTGGGATAATAACAATAAGGCTAGCATAGTGGACTGTACAGTACGTAAGGCAAGTTACAGGACATATCACATCGGTATGTACATATGCTATATTTAAATTAGTCCCAAAAAAACTCACCCCAAGCTAGGAAATAGAGATACATAACACACCAAGAAATATCTGTAGTTTACAGCATTACATTGCTCTAGATATGTAATTCCATAATTAAACAACTTTGCTCTATGCTTGTGACAGTGTTTAATTTAACATATGTATGGGGGCATATAATAAGCAAAAGTGCATATTGGCATGTCTCTTATAATCATATGCAAACGGATACCACTAATTACAAACTGTGGATGTTTAGTGCCAGTCATGCTATGAAGAGTATACCTAGTCCATTGCCCCCCAGCAAGGAGAATAAATCTAGCCGATACCGGCTCTGGAGAATCTGTATAGTCCCAGCTTGGTCGGTAGAAAAATTGCAGCAGGAGCCGTCCTTCCTCTCAGGACCTCCTGTTGTATTAGCCAGTATGATCTCACGCCAGAATTGTCTCCAGTAAGTGTCAAAATGACGGCCTGAATGAGTACAGAGTTCTCTATGTCTATATAAACACCAACCTGCGACAGTGCTAGCCCTCCTGCCGCTCCAGTCCCATGGTCCTGGGCAGCGTGGAAGCGTAGCAGCTCTCTCTGAGAAGGGTCGTCCTGAGTTGTGTCTGTCTCAACAGCTGATGCAGTGTCCCCGGATTCAGTTGCTGATGAGCTCACACCTGCTAGCCTCACATGCTGAATGAGCGGATCCTCATTACACTGGGACGGCTGCAGATCGGCATGCTGCAGAGAGCAGCCCTTCTTCCCGGCCATATGTGACTCATCATCCTCTTTAGCATTCTGGTTTCCCGCCAGGGCCATCAATCAATCGAATCGGCTGTGCATTTGCCGGTCATATTCTGCAAATAAAGCCTGTACCTGGCATAAGAGAAGGTCCCCCATATTCTGGGAAAAATGTAGAGAGCTTTAGGTCAGCTCTCTCTGCAGGTAGCACAATCACTTCAGTTGCCCACTCACTCAGAGTTAGAATTCTGTTACTGCCGCTTCACTATAGTGATCCGCCATCTTCAATTTATCTGATGTCTTGTCCGCTGCGTACCCTTTCCTCTGTACCGGTCACACATAAAAACAAAAGCATACATATGCCCTCAAACTTGTTCTTGGATTTTCCCATATGACTGGAACTGAAATATATATGTCCAAGTAGACAGATATGTCCCTTTAGCAGGCTTAGGGTCGGGAGCTCTGTAGAAGTGCGGCCATCTCCCTCGGCGGTTAGCCCCGCCCCCAGCTTTAACATTTTTTATTCCAAAGACTGATAATTGGCTTGGATCTCTTCCATGTACCTGGTCAAATCGACTATCGGCTAGATTTAGAGTTTTGTCGGTAACGACCCACGTAGCTAACGCTGGCTTTTTTCTGGCCGCACCTTTTAAATACCTCTGGTATTGAGAGTTCACAGAAGGGATGTGTTAGGCTCCAAAAAGGGAGCGTACAGGCATATTTACCGCCACTGCAACTCTCGATACCAGAGTTGCTTACTTACGCGGCCAGCTTCAAAAACGTGCTCGTGCACGATTCCCCCATAGAAAACAATGGGGCTGTTTGAGCTGAAAAAAAACCTAACACCTGCAAAAAAGCCGCGTTCAGCTCCTAACGCAGCCCCATTGTTGTCTATGGGGAAACACTTCCTACGTCTGCACCTAACACTCTAACATGTACCCCGAGTCTAAACACCCCTAACCTTACACTTATTAACCCCTATTCTGCCGCCCCCGCTATCGCTGACCCCTGCATATTATTTTAACCCCTAATCTGCCGCTCCGTAAACCGCCGCTACTTACATTATCCCTATGTACCCCTAATCTGCTGCCCCTAACACCGCCGACCCCTATATTATATTTATTAACCCCTAATCTGCCCCCCACAACGTCGCCTACACCTGCCTACACTTATTAACCCCTAATCTGCCGAGCGGACCGCACCACTATTATAAAAAAAGTTATTAACCCCTAATCCACCTCACTAACCCTATAATAAATAGTATTAACCCCTAATCTGCCCTCCCTAACATCGCCAACACCTAACTTCAAACATTAACCCCTAATCTGCCAACTGGAGCTCACCGCTATTCTAATAAATGTATTAACCCCTAAAGCTAAGTCTAACCCTAACACTAACACCCCCTAAGTTAAATATAATTTAAATCTAACGAAATTAATTAACTCTTATTAAATAAATTATTCCTATTTAAAGCTAAATATTTACCTGTAAAATAAATCCTAATATAGCTACAATATAAATTATATTTATATTATAGCTATTTTAGGATTTATATTTATTTTACAGGTAAATTTGTATTTATTTTAACCAGGTACAATAGCTATTAAATAGTTAAGAACTATTTAATAGCTAAAATAGTTAAAATATTTACAAAATTACCTGTAAAATAAATCCTAACCTAAGTTACAATTAAACCTAACACTACACTATCAATAAATTAATTAAATAAAATACCTACAATTACCTACAATTAAACCTAACACTACACTATCAATAAATTAATTAAATACAATATCTACAAATAAATACAATGAAATAAACTAACTAAAGTACAAAAAATAAAAAGGAACTAAGTTACAAAAAATAAAAAAATATTTACAAACATCAGAAAAATATTACAACAATTTTAAACTAATTACACCTACTCTAAGCCCCCTAATAAAATAACAAAGACCCCCTATTCTAAATTACTAAAGTTCAAAGCTCTTTTACCTTACCAGCCCTGAACAGGGCCCTTTGCGGGGCATGCCCCAAGAAGTTCAGCTCTTTTGCCTGTAAAAAAAAACATACAATACCCCCCCCCCAACATTACAACCCACCACCCAAATACCCCTAATCTAACCCAAACCCCCCTTAAATAAACCTAACACTAAGCCCCTGAAGATCTCCCTACCTTGAGTCGTCTTCACCCAGCCGAGCCAAATTCTTCATCCAAGCGGGGCAGAAGATGTCTTCCATCCGATTGAAGTCTTCATCCAAGAGGCATCTTCTGACGTCATCCATCCGGAGCGGAGCGGCAGCATCCTGAAGACCTCCGACGCGGAACATCCATCCTGGCCGACGACTGAACGACGAATGACGGTTCCTTTAAATAACGTCATCCAAGATGGCGTCCCTCGAATTCCGATTGGCTGATAGGATTCTATCAGCCAATCGGAATTAAGGTAGGAATATTCTGATTGGCTGATGGAATCAGCCAATCAGAATCAAGTTCAATCCGATTGGCTGATCCAATCAGCCAATCAGATTGAGCTTGCATTCTATTGGCTGTTCCGATCAGCCAATAGAATGCGAGCTCAATCTGATTGGCTGATTGGATCAGCCAATCGGATTGAACTTGATTCTGATTGGCTGATTCCATCAGCCAATCAGAATTTTCCTACCTTAATTCCGATTGGCTGATAGAATCCTATCAGCCAATCTGAATTCGAGGGACGCCATCTTGGATGATGTCCCTTAAAGGAGCCTTCATTCGTCGGTAGTCCGTCGGGCCAGCAGGATGTTCCGCGTCGGAGGTCTGCAAGATGAACATGGATCCGGAAGAAAGAAGATTGAAGATGCCGTTGATAGAAGACTTCAGCCGGATCATGGACCTCTTCAGCTCCCGCTTGGATGAAGACTTCAGCCGGATCATGGACATCTTCAGCCCCCCGCTTGGGCTTGGATCAAGACATCGGAGGAGCTCTTCTGGATCGATCGTGAACCTGGTATGGTGAAGATAAGGTAGGAAGATCTTCAGGGGCTTAGTGTTAGGTTTATTTATGGGGGGGTTTGGGTTAGATTAGGGGTATGTGGGTGGTGGGTTGTAATGTTGGGGGGGGTATTGTATGTGTTTTTTTTACAGGCAAAAGAGCTGAATTCTTTGGGGCATGCCCCGCAAAGGGCCCTGTTCAGGGCTGGTAAGGTAAAAGAGC
This sequence comes from Bombina bombina, assembly GCF_027579735.1. NCBI lineage: Eukaryota > Metazoa > Chordata > Amphibia > Anura > Bombinatoridae > Bombina > Bombina bombina. The sequence continues at coordinate 764,234,686 of NC_069501.1, forward strand.
TTTGAACTTTAGTAATTTAGAATAGGGTAGGGCATTTTTTTATTTTGGGGGTCTTTGTTATTTTATTAGGGGGCTTAGAGTAGGTGTAATTAGTTTAAAATTGTTGTAATATTTTTCTGATGTTTGTAAATATTTTTTTATTTTTTGTAACTTAGTTCTTTTTTATTTTTATTTTTTGTACTTATTTCATTGTATTTATTTGTAGATATTGTATTTAATTAATGTATTGATAGTGTAGTGTTAGGTTTAATTGTAGGTAATTGTAGGTATTTTATTTAATTAATTTATTGATAGTGTAGTGTTAGGTTTAATTGTAACTTAGGTTAGGATTTATTTTACAGGTAATTTTGTAATTATTTTAACTATTTTAGCTATTAAATAGTTCTTAACTATTTAATAGCTATTGTACCTGGTTAAAATAAATACAAAGTTGCCTGTAAAATAAATATTAATCCTGAAATAGCTATAATATAATTATAATTTATGTTGTAGCTATATTAGGGTTTATTTTACAGGTAGGTATTTAGATTTAAATAGGAATAATTTATTTAATAAGAGTTAATTTATTTTGTTAGAATAAAATTATATTTAACTTAGGGGGGTGTTAGGGTTAGGGTTAAAATTAGCTTTAGGGGTTAAAAATTTTATTAGAGTAGCGGTGAGCTCCGATTGGTAGATTAGGGGTTAATACTTGAAGTTAGGTGTCGGCGATGTTAGGGAGGGCAGATTAGGGGTTAATACTATTTATTATAGGGTTATTGAGGCGGGAGTGAGGCGGATTAGGGGTTAATAACTTTATTATAGTAGCGGTGCGGTCCGCTCGGCAGATTAGGGGTTAATAAGTGTAGGCAGGTGGAGGCGACGTTGAGGGGGGCAGATTACGGGTTAATAAATATAATATAGGGGTCGGCGGTGTTAGGGTCAGCAGATTAGGGGTACATAGCTATAATGTAGCTGGCGGCAGCGTGCGGACGGCAGATTAGGGGTTAATAATAATATGCAGGGGTCGGCGATAGCGGGGGCGGCAGATTAGGGGTTAATAAATATAATATAGGGGTCGGCGGGGTTAGGGGCAGCAGATTAGGGGTACATAAGTATAACGTAGGTGGCGGTCGGCAGATTAGGGGTTAAAAAAAATTATTAGAGTGGCGGCGATGTGGGGGGGCCTCGGTTTAGGGGTACGTAGGTAGTTTATGGGTGTTAGTGTACTTTAGAGCACAGTAGTGAAGAGCTTTATGAACCGGCGTTAGCCCAGAAAGCTCTTAACTACTGACTTTTTTCTGCGGCTGGAGTTTTGTCGTTAGAATTCTAACGCTCACTTCAGACACAACTCTAAATACCGGAGTTAGAAAGATCCCATTGAAAAGATAGGATACACAATTGACATAAGGGGATCTGCGGTATGGAAAAGTCGCGGCTGGAAAGTGAGTGTTAGACCCTTTCCTGACTGACTCCAAATACCGGCGGTAGCCTAAAACCATCGTTAGGAGCCTCTAACGCTGGTTTTCACGGCTACCGCCAAACTCTAAATCTAGGCCAGAATGTTTATAAAAACCATGTTTGATATTGTATAGATGTTCATATATATGTCTCTTTAAAGATCTACATGTTCTTCCTATATATGTATCAAATTACAGGAGCACATTAACATGTAAATCACAAACTTAGTCTTGCAGTTGATTAACTGCTTAATACCATATTACTTAAGGGAACCAGTACCATTAAATATTTTCTGTGTTCTTCGACAGTATCTATATTATTCACACCTCCCACATTTGTGCCATCCTATGGGGGTTTTTAAAAAATGTCAACCATCATGTTCAATTACATTACTATTTGTTTTCTTATTGTTATTGTTATTCCATCTTTGCAATTTCTCTATTATATCTGATAGAGCTAAAATATATTTATTTTTGTTTGCCTTTTTGTATATAACATTCATTCTATCTGTGGGGAATTCTTCCTTTAATAATGGGTCATCATTTAATATACATTGATGTTTTTTGCAAAATCTGACTTATTTTATTTTTATCTGTCTTAAATCTTGTAATCATACAGCTACTGAAAAGAATGTTAGTGTCTTTAACTTTTTGTCGAACATCATTAATTGAACTTATAAAGACTTTTTTGTTATTTTTATTACCACCTTCATTGTATTGTTTATCCAGGATATCTTGTCTTTTTATCCCATCTACTAGTTTAAAATCTCTCTATACGTTTTTGGGATAAACCCTTTTTCTAGAAATCTTTCTTTAATAATATTCCCTTGGATATTAAAATCCCTCTCTGTTGTGCAATTTTTCTTGATTTAAAACTTACTTTTGGGAATATTATTAATCCAACAGCTGCCATTGAAACTATTAGCTTCAAGAAAAGTATTTTATCTACGTCCTTGAAGAATGTTTTTGTAACTAGAGATCCTCCATCTACATTGATTACAAGGTCTAAAAACTAAATCTGATTCTGGTTTACTTTATAATCAAAGACTTAAACTAAATTATTTTCATTTAGGAAATTAAAAAAACATCTAGAGATAATCTATATTGGGTACAGATAATAAATACACCATCAATGTACCTCTTAAAGCCTTCCTTAATGGCATGATTAGACCAGACCATTTCATTTTCCCATTCAGCTAAAGTAAGATTGACGAAGCTAGGGGCAAAGCAAGCCCCCATAGCTGTTCCTTTAGTTCATTGATACATTATTTTATCAAAACAAAAATAATTGTTAGATAAAATTAAAATCTCATTGAGTCAATTAGAAATTCTCTATGTTTTCTGTTTGGGAAATCCCTGAAGTCGACAGTATTACTAACTCTTCTGATTCCCTCTTCTTTGTCAAGTTTGGTATATAAAGATCTGATATCAGCTGTAACTAGAAACCAATTTTTAACCCATTTTATATTTGCCAGCATTTTTATTAAACTGGCTCACATAGAGTGATAAATTAGATGTAATAGACACTATTCTAGGCATTATAGGTCTACCAGGAGGGTTACTTATACTCTTGTGGATCTTTGGCAAATGGTAAACTATCAGGACAGAGTATTCCATTATTTAAACCCTCTTTTAGTAGAGCATATCATTTCTTTATTAAGATCGGGGTTGTATTGGTCCTTAAGCCACTATAAAACTCTTCATTGGATAGTAAGCATAAGGCTTCATTCCTACAGTCATTTGTGTTCTGGATCTCGACTTCACCCCCTTATCAGCTTGTCTAGTTACTTTATTATCATTGTGTTGTAATTGATACATGGCTCTCTGTTTATATATTATAAGTTTCTAGAAAAGGACATTTGCTATTACTAAGATTAAATGTTGAAGGTTTTTTAAGTATGTTTTTACACTTAGATTTACTGTTTATCAGAATCAGAATCATAGTTACTTTCTAATTTCAATTGATCTAATATATAAACATCTAATTGGTTTATTTTAAGGTTTATGTTAGGATCCCATACTTCACAATAATTTAGGTTGTCATCTTTCTTTTTCTGAGTTGCAAAAAAAGCATTTCATGGAAAGTTTTCTATTTTTGAAAATCTATAAATAGATTAAATGGATTGGAGGGAGCAGAGGGCACAAAATTGAGACCATTTTTCAAAAGATTAATCTGACTCACTATTAATATAGCAGATGACAAATTAAAAATACCAAATGTTCTCAATAATTTGAGTTCCCTAATCATTCTATTGTGTCTTCTAATACACTCTCTTCTCCTCACTACCACCTGCAATGATGATATAAACTACCACCTGCAATAATAGTGCCATCGGATGAGAATTCTTCCAAGATTCTGAACCTGTTAGAATTTTGGATGGGTAATTTGTTTATAGTATATCCCTGTTGCCTTTCCAGCTCAACATCTCAAAAGGATCCTGGTTTCTTTGAGCCAGTGTTGAAGTTTTACCAACTGCATTATCTATTTGGAGTTTGCTATTGCCTGAACTTAACTCGTGCATTTCAGGAGTTAACTGCTGTACCGGTGCACATCATCTGAAGCTTGAGTGCCCGAGCAGTATGCAAGTCAAAGTTTTCCCTGTACTCTCTAGTATACCGCTTTGAACCGGAGACTGACATTTTTCACGCTGGATACACCAGTGTTGTAACTGCTATTAGGCTGGCCAGCTATTATGTGGGGGTATCTGTTGTTTGGCATTTTTTCTATGTAGCTCTCATCTCTATGCTGCACCATACATGTGTGTGATTTTATCTGTGTGTTTATTTTTTATTTTGTGAGTGGGGAATGGATCTCCTATTCTGCTCCTTTCTCTTTTTGTAATAAAGCGCTAATTTCACTATGTGCAGCCTTGTCCTTCTTTAACAGGTTTAACTTTTTTGGTGGTTCCTGTTCTCTCTATTGCTCTACTTGGATATAATAATACATTTTGTGTATTCAATGTCCTTTTATTCAGACACCCTATACATACAGTTATATTTAGATATCAGATTTAATGTTTAAGATTTTGGGTGAACGAATACCTTCAGTATTTTGAATGGTTTATTTTTTTAACCAGAAACCCAGATTGATAGAAACTTTGTTAGTTGTGAGTTGCACTGACTAGAAATATTATTTTGGCCTCTTTTATAACTAAAGGATATTTGATTTTATTTGGCCAAAAAAGATAGGTTCTAGGTGTGTATCTAATATGTGTCTTGTTTACTTTATATATAAAAGTGTTTGCCATTTCGTTCAGTTTGTTTTTTTAGTACTATTTTAATTTTAGTTTTAACTGTACTCTAACTTTATTCATTTTTTCTTTTGTATAAACAGGGTTTACTAGTTTGGTTTATCCAACAATACTAAGCTAGTGGATAATGTTTGTATCTGCTGTTTAACATTATATTCATATGTGGCTTTATATTATGCTCTATTTCATATGATTGATTTGGCTACCTGACAATCAAGCAGGAACCATTTGGATAGGACCATATATTTGGCCCTTGCTTTAGCTGTATTAGGATTAACCTATTGTAATTCAAATCCATCTTGATTACTGGTACAAAATCTGAATACCATATGTATGTTTTTCATGCATTATAGGAATACTGGCATGCTTGTTCAATGATTATATTAATATTTTTTAATAATTTGGAAATCTATGTATTTTTTTGTATTCATTGCAAGATATGCAGGTATGCAGGGTTAGCAATGCAGGCTTAAATAGCAGTATTGTAAGATCATCTGTTCACATCTCTTAAGTAAACATTTATAAGTGAGGCACAAAGAATTATAAAAGACTGATACTCAATACTCACCACACTGCTGTTTACTAACTAACAAACTGCCTATTGACATTTGCTAAGGAAGGCTGAGTTAACCGACTCTCTTCTGCTTTCAGGTATGTGAATTGATCCCTGCATTCAAATCCTGCCAATTTCCCTGTTTTTTTGTGTCATATGTACTACAAGTCTCTCTTTGGTATGTGAATTGATCCCTGCATTCAAATCCTGCCAATGTCCCTGTTTTTTGTGCCATATGTATATGTCAATTTTCCCAATTGGCCTTTGACTGTCTTTGATCAGATCATTACCTAATTTATTGCATTCAGCTGAATGCTGTGGCATATAAATTTAACACTGCTAAGGGGAAGCAATGCAGGGTCAGCAATGCAGGCTTAGATAGCAGTATTGTAAGATCATCTGTTCACATCTCTTAAGTAAACATTTATAAGTGAGGCACAAAGAATTATACAAGGAGTGGACAAGGGATAAGGCAAGTGCTGTTTTTATACTAAGTTGTATACACTGTTTGACTATTTTGTAAAAATGCTAAATATCTCCATATTCCTTTTTACCACCTTTTGTCTGTTTAACAAACTACTTTACTCAATTACTCCTTACCCCTCCCCACCTGCACTGCTCATTAGCCCATCTCTCTTAACCTCACCTTACTTTTGTATTCATGAACTTCACACATTCCTAAAGACTCTCTCTCCCCCTTGCAACTCATCACAAAAACAGTCTCACTACTGCAAATCCGCATCTCATCTCATGTCACTCTCACTCTTGCTCATACTAGCTGCTGGCAATATCTCCCCCAATCCTGGTCCCCCACAACTTCCTTGCCTTGCACACACATGTGTCTCCTCCAATAGACTTCAAAATCAAAACTCTGGTAACCTTAATATTATTCCTCTTGCATCTAGAGCCACCACCCCCTTCACTTGTGCACTATGTAACTCTCGCTCTGTTTGCAACAAACTCACTTCTATCCATGACCTCTTTATCTCCCACTCTCTCAATCTTCTGGCTCTCACAGAAACCTGACTCTCTCATTCAGACACTGCTTGCTCTGCTGCACTGTCACATGGGGGTCTCCACTTCAGCCACACTCCTAGGTCTAAAAATAGACAAGGAGGTGGTGTTGGTATTTTACTTTCCTCTAGTTGCACCTTTCAAAAAATACAGCCCTTCTCTTTCCTCACATTTTCTTCATTCAAAACACACATGATTAGCTTATTCTCTCCCCTCTCTATACACGTTGCAGTCATATACCGCCCCCTGGCTCCACAACTCTATTTCTAGATCACTTTGCCATCTGACTACCTTACTTCCTTTCCTTAGATACCCCTGCCCTCATTCTCTATGACTTCAATCTCCCTGTTGATAATCCCACTGCCTCTTCTGCAAAACAACATCTGCAACTCACTTCCTCTTTCAGCCTGTCACAATGGACTGACTCTGCCACTCACAAAGATGGTTACTCCCTTGATCTGATTTTCAGTTATCGATGCACTATCTCAAACTTCACAAACTCACCTTTTCCTCTTTCTGACCACCACCTCCTCACTTGTACCATCACCTCCCTCCCTACAACTCTCCCTCCTTCTACCCCTCAGACTAAACTTCACAGAAGAATCAAGTCATTAGATCATCAACAGCTCGCTAGCTCTCTCAAACCTCTTCTCTCTTTCATCCCCTTCTTTTCCTGTCCTGATGAATCTATCTGCCACTATAACTCCACCCTTACATTGGTCCTTGATAACCTGGCCCCACCTAGCATAACTCAGAAAACATACACTCATCCTCAGCCCTGGCATACTCCTCTGACATGGTACCTACGCAGATGTTCCTGTACTGCTGAGTGACACTGGAGGAAATCTCTGAGTTCTGCTGACTTTCTTCACTCTGGCCCCTATTTATTAAAGTAGTAAGAAGTGAATACAGCGCCAACAAGAGGCCAAGGGATAAATATACTCACAGAGAGATAAAAGAAGATTATTTAATGAACCATGTTAAAAAGCATCAGTAATAAAAGACTATATATATAAAAAATGTAAAAAGCACATATAAATAAAATTACAAATACAGGAATATCTTACAGAAGCGGCTCAAAGGGCCAAAGCTGATAATTACAATAAAAACAGAGGTAATAACAGGTGATCAGTGTGAGTGGTACACCAGAATAATAGTGTATACTAATAAAACAGAATTAGCCTAAGTACAACTGTAGCAAGTGCATCATGCAAAAAACTAATAAACAATAATACAAACAATAGTGTTCAAAATTAGTGTTACAAAAATAGTGTTCCAAAAAATAGAAAAATGCACTGCAGTGCAAAAAAAGGGGGGTAGCAAAATAATTGTATAGATACAATCAAATAGTGAGTGAGTGCAAATGGATATAAAAATGCTAGCTATTTAATCCAGTGAGGTTAAGATATAATTAAATAAAATACACAATATGCAATAACATAAAAAATAAAAAATAAAATACACAATATGCAATAACATAAAAAATAAAAAAATATATAAAATATAATCCAAAAAAGTGTTCAAAAAGTTGATCAACAAATGTTAGTGAAGAACAAAAATAAGTCAATCAAAACTAAAAAATGGAAAAAATGGGTGATGAAAAGCAAGGTGAAAGTGAGGAAATTGATTCCTTCCAATGTTAGTTACTTTAACAGATCCAAATTCCTGAGTGTGGTTGCTGAAGTAGCTGATTGGATCCTAGCACCTGTCAGCTTCTCCTATGGTATCCTAAAAAGTGTCCCTGTAAAAAAAGAAATTCACAACATAGTGTATCCAATATGAGAATGAAGTAAAGATTAAAGTAATGCTTACCAATATGTCAACGCGTTTCTGCCCTCAAAAAAGGGCCTTTCTCAAGACACTTTTTAGGATACCATAGGAGACACTTTTTAGGATACCATAGGAGAAGCTGACAGGTGCTAGGATCCAATCAGCTACTTATGCTAATTCTGTTTTATTAGTATACACTCTTATTCTGGTGTACCACTCACACTGATCACCTGTTATTACCTCTGTTTTTATTGTAATTATCAGCTTTGGCCCTTTGAGCCGCTTCTGTAAAATATTCCTGTATTTGTAATTTTATTTATACGTGCTTTTTACATTTTTTATATATATAGTCTTTTATTACTGATGCTTTTTAACATGGTTCATTAAATAATCTTCTTTTATCTCTCTGTGAGTATATTTATCCCTTGGCCTCTTGTTGGCGCTGTATTCACTTCTTACTACTTGTGCATATTTTTTGGAGGTTGGTTAGGATCTCTGTTTGGATACAGCTTGGGGATTACCTTAACGCTTGTACACACACCCTTTTTCCCTATTTATTAAAGGTCTTGCGGACCTGATCCGACAGTGTGGATCAGGTCCACAAGACCTCGCTAAATGCAGAGAGCAATGCGGTCTCCACATTTAACATTGCACCAGCAGCTCACAAGAGCTGTTGGTGCAACGCCACCCCCTGCTGACTCGCGGCCAATCGGCCGCCAGCAGGGAGGTGTCGTATTCGATCAGGTTGATTTCCGGTGATTCCTGTCCGCCTGCTCAGAGCAGGCAGACAGGGTTATGGAGCAGCGGTCTTTAGACCGCTGCTTCATAACTTGTGTTTCTGGCGAGTCTGAAGAGTCGCCAGAAACACGGCCCTTCAAGCTCCGTACGGAGATTGATAAATATGGGCCTATAAGTTCATCTTGAACTCTTACTATTCTGCCCTTAATCTATATAAGCAACATTACTTCTCCACTCTTATATCTACTCTTTCTTCAAACCCAAAACGTCTGTTCTCCACATTCAATACTCTTCTCCGCACACCCCTGCCTCCCACCACAACTTTTCTCTAAGCCCATGATTTTGCCAGCTACTTTAACAACAAAATCGACTCCATCAGAAATGAAATTAGCTCACAACATACTACCGGTCTCCCTCCCCCTCAAAAGCTCACAATCTCCACTGCTATCCCCTATAACCCAATAGCATGTAAGCCTATGAACCCAGCTGTTTGTAGCTCATCTTCATAAGAGCCGACTACAACAGTGCAACTCTCAGCAGGACCCTCTTCCCCATTTGATACCTGTAATCGTTTTTATATACCACCTACATTCATAGCGCTGCGGAACCTGTTGGCGCTCTACAAATACCTGATAATAATAAAAAAATAAAAAATATATCTCAGAAATATGGAAGAACACTGTGGTAAATGATTTCCTACTAGAAGAAAGTGGCTGCAACTGATAAACTGTTTTATGACAAAATGTAAATACCTCACAGTAGAGAACAATGTTTATTTTTTCTAAATCTCTATTACTGTAAGAGGACAATAGGTTCTACATATTGTGAACCAGGATATTTCAAAATATGATACTTAGAACTTTTAAAAAAAAATGTTCAAAAGATTAAATTTGCCAGTAAACAAGGTTGAAAGGCAATGGGTTAAATTACATAGGCGGCTGTCAATTGACATCCCAATTTAAAAAGACAATTGTAACTTTACTGACAATCACAAGAAGTCGAGAATGAATTACAAAGAAACATTTTCAGAACGGATTGCTATACTCTATTTTGTAGTTGGGATTTGTGTTTTCTTGTTTCTCCTACAAATCTTGTAAGTGGTATGTGAAATAATGTATTAAATGCATATACATATGTAAGTTTCTGTCTTGCTTACTGCCAACAGACTATATAATAGTTATGAATAGAGGTTTAATGAATCTAGATCATATATGCAAATATTCCTCTGAAATGGTGTCTGTACATATGCAACATAACAAAATTACTCCAAATTGCCTTGAAATACTCGCAAATATGTCAAAAATGCTAGTTCAGGGCTTTATTAAGTACTTTTAGATGTCAAAATTGATAAGTGAAAAATGGTCTTGAAAACCTATTGAAAAGTATCAAGAAAATAGATTGTGATCGCATAGAAAATTTTCGCTCCATGTTAAAAAAAAGGGCTTTTTATTTAGCTGAAAGCTCATTTTCGACTCCCTGCAGAAAACCTTCTAAAAAAAATGTTGATAGATGGTAATGAAGGTCTGAATATGATTCATTTAAAATAAATAAATAAATAAATAAATAAATAAATAAATAACAAATGAATGTAATGATTACTGGACTGGCTATTGTCAAGCAAAAATGACACAATACATTTAGTGTAGGAATAATTTATTGTCAGGATAACCATATCTCCATAGTGATACATCATAAGTGCTGCCTTTTCAATACAATAATGATTAGACTTTAAGAACAAAACAGAATATATATATATATATATATATATATATATATATATATATATATATATATATATATATATATATATATATATATATATATATATATATATATATATATATATATTACAACATTTGTTTCTGCTATAGTGGGCCACTTTATTATTTTTTATTATTATTTTTTTACACACGTATCAAGGCCTATATAAGGCAAATGGTGCAGACCCATATATTAATCAATATAAAGAGATATATGAAGAAAGAGACCAGAATGACCAAAATATTGTCATGGCTAAAAGGACTGGGAATACAGCAGTCTTTTAAAAAAATTAAAAGCTCATCACACAAATATTAAATATCAAAAAAATCTTAAATACGGGGGTGGAGCCTATAGCTGTTGTAGAAGGACGTGTTTGTGGGGAGCTCCTGATTTCTGCTGGGCAAATAGGGGTTATTCCCTCTTGAAATTACATTAATATCCTAAAGATACCTGCCAGATACAGACCAGAGAGGTCTGTGAGTTTTTTCATGAATCTGAACCTTCCTATGTTCCTCAGCTCAACTGCTTGAAGACTGGCCACGTGGCAGAGAGACCTGCACTGTGATTTTGTTCCCTCAAGCTGTTAGGGCATGCTTCCCCCTTAAGATCGTAAGATCATCAGCAGTGAAAAGTTCTGCACTACTATAATATAGAAGAACAACTTAAAAAGATGTCTGTTATGGAGCCAAACGCACTAAAAAGCATTGAGAGCCTCCTTATTATCCACTTTAACAAGCTTGAAGAACATATGCTTGGGATATTCCTTCCGGATTTAGTTTATACTCCACTGCCTGACATAGAGAGTGACCTGAAGCCAGTTACTAATATGCAAGATTTAGATGAGCCCCTTCCTAACAGAGAGATGGAGCGAAGGGAACTGGATAAATCGCCATCCGCCTCAACTAGCAGGGGCATAGCGATCCACAGGGCGACTCACTATGGAATAACAGCTAAGGATTATGGCAGAGAGACTGACTTTGGCATAGTGGTATCGCTATGTGAAGTAATTAGCCGACAAGTGGAAATGCTAGACCAGGATAACATTGATAAGCTGCGTCATATACCCCGGCGTCTGTTTGAGCAGCAGCTACAGCCACATAGCCCTATTCATCTTAGAAGTGCAATTATACCTGTGGATCTGTACCCCTTTACAGCTTTTGAAATGGAGCTACACTGCCTAGCACGAACCAGAGTTTTTTGCCTACAATCTTCCATGAGGTACATGATTGATACAGCTTCCCCAGTTCACTGTCTCAGCACTGGGGTCGGATGGCCTAATTTCTACAGGATAGGAGTGGGGTACATTCTAAAGTCAGTGTAGGGAAAGCTCCCTGTTTGATGGGAAAAAAGCTGTATTTGGCTATTCCCCAACTGGACATTGTTTGGACTTTTGCAACCAACGACGGACGCAAAGAAATATAGTTTTTGTTTTTTTTTTCCTTTTTATTTTAGTTGTTGGAGACAAGCATGTATACATTCTTTGAGGTGCAGTTAACTTGCATATATTCTCTACCTGCTTTCACTCCTTGTATCTTGAAACTTATGTCTATTTTCTAGAGAATTGAAGGGAGTTTGCCTATATGTAGCTGTAGCTTATAGCAGGCTAGTGGTGGGGTTTTTTTTAAGTGCAAGGACTAATGCTGGTTCATCTTTATAGTTGAAACTTATTCTGCAACCCTAGTCTCAGCGATGCCGTTCTTGTACTTTTGTCATATATATGTTGGAATGTGTTTATATTTGTTTTATTGCCTGTAGTATATAAGCAGAACCCTGCAGCCATGCTTTGTAAATAAGTAATCTTCCATTAGACCTAGATGTTAGCCCTAAGCGCTGTACGTACACTTTCCATACATTTTACACAACACCTATTCCTGTACACTTATACTTTCAAAGCTTGTAATAGCCATTTGTTATTTTATATTTGGCTTCTAAGCCTTCCTACAAGAGTTGGGGAGTTTAGCATATTAGGCTAAAAAGTCTTTAAAAACATCCCCACTTTGATAATCCAGCACATGTTTGATCTAACTAACTAACTAACTAACTAACTAACTAACTAACTAACTAACTAACTAACTAACTAACTAACTGTTAGTACTTCTGTACTAATTTAAAACACTGCCAAATAGATTTTCAAGCTTTCTCATTACCAATTTTATGGGCCTTAACCTTTGTTGTACACCTATTATAGCGCATTTAAAACATAGCACACATCTATTTTACAATACCTAAGACCTATAAATCCCTCATTACAGAGTACATGTGGCAATATTTTCAGGGCTAATCAATGCTATATAACTCTATACCTAATATGAGTGGTTCTTCCACACGTGTGGGTATTATATGTACAGTAGCACAAGCTTAATTCGCTCCTATCCTATGTATATATTCTCAAATGGATGCATTTCATTAACGTACTGAAAGCCCAAAACTCTTTTATATACAGATGTGGCTGAGAGAGCTAACCAATCATATTAAATCTATATATAGTTGAATTATATACACACATTTTTTACGACCATCATAGGGCATATAAAATACATTCAGCCGTCAACCTCAAATATGCTGGAATTCCGCAGCGTATTTGTGGCGAGGCTGATTCGCCTAAGTTATCAAGCCCTACAGAATGGCAAAAGTAGAATTTTGTGACGTAAGCTACGATCCGCTGGACTCAGTCCAACACAGATCGATTCTTACGTCACTCCAGATGTTCCGAACGCAAGTGACTACTTTTGGAAGATATCAAATGACTAGCCGGTACGCTCAGCACTTTTCCGGCCCAGCCTACCTGGTTTTCAATCCGCCGCCCTGGAGGCGGCAGATCCCATAGGAATCAATGGGAGTCTGACCATACCGAAAGTTCATGTTCGCTGCTGCCCGACATCCCATTGATTCCTATGGGAGATGTCTGCACCTAACACCCTAACATGTACCCTGAGTCTAAACACCCCTCATCTGCCCCCTACACCACCGCCACCTATATTAAACATGTTAACCCCTAAACCGCTGCTCCCGGAGCCCACCGCCACTCTAATAAACATATTAACCCCTAAACCGCCGCTCCCGGAGCCCACCGCCACTCTAATAAACTTATTAACCCCTAAACCACCGCTCCCGGACCCCGCCGCAACTATAATAAAAATGTTAACCCCTAAACCGCCGCTCCCAGACCCCGCCGCCACCTACATAATACCTATTAACCCCTATCCTGCCCCCTCTATACCGCCGCCACCTATAATAAATTTATTAACCCCTATCCTGCCGATCCCGTACCCCGCCACAACTAAATAAATTGTTTAACCCCTAAACAGCCGCTCCCGGACCCCGCCGCCACCTATATTAAACTTATTAACCCCTAATCTGCCCCCCCTACACCGTCGCCACTTATAATAAATTTATTAACCCTATCCTGCCCCCTATACCACCGCCATCTATATTAAACTAATTAACCCCTAAACCTAAGTCTAACACTAACCCTAACACCCCCCTAACTTAAATATTATTTTAAGAAATCTAAATAAAAATTACTCTTATTAACTAAATTAATCCTGTTTAAAAATAAATACTTACCTATAAAATAAACCCTAAGATAGCTACAATATTACTAATAATTATATTATAGCTATTTTAGGATTTATTTTTATTTTACAGGCAAATTTAAATTTATTTTAACTAGGTATAATAGCTATTAAATAGTTATTAACTATTTAATAGCTACCTAGATAAAATAAAGACAAATTTACATGTAAAATAAAAACGAACCTAAGTTACAATTACACCTAACACTACACTATCATTAAATAAATTATTCCTATTTAAAACTAAATACTTACCTGTAAAATAAACCCTAAGCTAGCTACAATGTAATATTAGGATTTATATTTATTTTACAGGCAACTTTATATTTATTTTAACTAGGTACAATAGTTATTAACTATTTAATAACCACCTAGCTAAAATAAATACAAAATTAACTGTAAAATAAATCCTAACCTAAGTTACAATTAAACCTAACACTACACTATCATTAAATAAATTAAATTAATTAACTACAAGTAGCTACAATTAAATACAATTAAATAAACTAACTAAAGTACAAAAACAAACAAACACTAAATGAAAGAAAATAAAAAAAGATTACAAGAATTTTAAACTAATTACACCTAATCTAAGTCCCCTAATAAAATTAAAAAAAAAAAATAAAAAATAATAAAAGTCCCTACCCTATACTATATTACAAAGTAACCAGCTCTTTTACCAGCCCTTAAAAAGGGCTTTTTGCGGGGCATGTCCCAAAGTAATCAGCTCTTTTGCCTTTAAAAAAATACAACCCCCCAACATTAAAACTCACCACCCACATACCCCTACTCTAAGCCACCCAAACCCCCCTTAAATAAACCTAACACTACCCCCTGAAGATCTCCCTACCTTGAATTGTCTTCACCCAGCTGGGCCGAAGTCATCATCCAAGGGGCGCTGAAGATGTCTTCCATCCCATAGAAGTCTTCATTCAAGGGGCGCTGAAGAGGTCTTCCATCCGATAGAAGACTTCATCCAGGCGGCGTCTTCAATCTTCATCCATCCGGAGCGGAGCCATCTTCAAAGCAGCCGAAGCGGATCCATCCTCTTCAACCGACGCCTACTCGCCAAATGAATATTCCTTTAAGTGATGTCATCCAAGATGGTGTCCCTCGAATTCCGATTGGCTAATAGGATTATATCAGCCAATCGGAATTAAGGTAGGGAAAATATGATTGGCTGATTCAATCAGCCAATCAGATTGAAGTTCAATCTGATTGGCTGATCCAATCAGCCAATCAGATTGAGCTTGCATTCTATTGGCTTTTCCGATCAGCCAATAGAATGCGAGCTCAATCTGATTGGCTGATTGGACTTTTATTATTTTTTTTATTTTTTATTTTTTATTTTATTAGGGGGCTTAGATTAGGTGTAATTAGTTTAAAATTCTTGTAATCTTTTTTATTTTCTGTAATTTAGTGGGGGGGGGTTTGTACTTTAGTTAGTTTAATTAATTGTATTTAATTGTAGCTACTTGTAGTTAATTAATTTAATTTATTTAATGATAGTGTAGTGTTAGGTTTAATTGTAACTTAGGTTAGGATTTATTTTACAGGTAATTTTGTATTTATTTTAGGTAGGTGGTTATTAAATAGTTAATAACTATTTAATAACTATTGTACCTGGTTAAAATAAATACAAAGTTGCCTGTAAAATAAATATAAATCCTAAGATAGCTACAATGTAATTATTAATTACATTGTAGCTAGCTTAGGGTTTATTTTACAGGTAAGTATTTAGATTTAAATAGGAATAATTTATTTAATGATAGTGTAGTGTTAGGTGTAATTGTAACTTAGGTAAGTTTTTATTTTACATGTAAATTTGTCTTTATTTTATCTAGGTAGCTATTAAATAGTTATTAACTATTTAATAGCTATTATATCTAGTTAAAATAAATTTAAATTTGCCTGTAAAATAAAAATAAATCCTAAAAAAGCTACAATATAATTATTAGTTATATTGTAGCTATCTTAGGGTTTATTTTATAGGTAAGTATTTATTTTTAAACAGGATTAATTTAGTTAATAAGAGTAATTTTTATTTAGATTTATTAAAATAATATTTAAGTTAGGGGGTGTTAGGGTTAGTGTTAGACTTAGGTTTAGGGGTTAATTAGTTTAATATAGATGGCGGCGGTATGGAGGGGGCAGGATAAGGTTTAATAAATTTATTATAGGTGGCAAAGGTGTAGGGGGGGCAGATTAGGGGTTAATAAGTTTAATATAGGTGGTGGCGGGGTCCGGGAGCGGCGGTTTAGGGGTTAAACAATTTATTTAGTTGCGGCGGGGTATGGGATCCACAGGATAGGGTTTAATAAATTTATTATAGGTGGCGGCGGTATAGGGGGGCAGTATAGGGGTTAATAGGTATGGCAGGGTCTGGGAGTGGCGGTTTAGGGGTTAACATATTTATTATAGTTGCGGTGGGGTCCTGGAGAGGCGGTTTAGGGGATAATACGTTTATTAGAGTGGTGGTGGACTCCGGGAGCGGCGGTTTAGGGGTGATAACTTTATTTAGTTGCGGGGGGCTCCGGGGGCACCGGTATAGGGGGTAGAACAGTGTAGTATAGTGTGAGTGCTTAGTGACAGCTTATCAATAAAGCTGTAGAAAAGCCGAAGAGCAGCCAGATCGGATGAGTGATAACTATCACAGTCCGCTGCTCATCGCCCCGTACTTGGTGCGCGGCTTTTGGACAGCTTTTTTGATAACTTTGGCGAGCGTATTCAGGTCCGCTGCGGCAATGTGAGGCGAGCTTAGGCGAGCGTATTGGGGCCGGCGAAGGCAGGTACGTATGGAGCTTGATAACTAGAGGCCATTGTGTTTTGCTTGCTATACTACTTGCTGTACTGAGCTGATTTGAGTACGAGTTTACATATGCATTATAGATCTCTAGGATATACAATATCTTTACCAGTCGATGGATATCAGGCTTATTCGATTTGTTTGTACTTATGAATACGTACCTTTTATTGCTGCATAATTTGTATGACAGCTACAAAGTAGTTTATATCTGTTCATTTTTTTACTAAAAATATAAAACCAAGAGCTTTAAGAACAATCTGCAACTACTACAAACTCTGTGGACATTATCACTGATCTGGACTGTTGCAAAAAGGTACAACTCGGACACTCCTGCCTCTATTATAATTGCAGTTTGTTGTATCAGACACATGGTGATATTGATGTTATTTTCTATGTTTGAATGACCTGCGATTTATTTGACTTGAATAAAGCTCTAATTAATAAAAAATAAAAAAATCTTTAATTACATATATCAAAAAGAAAAAATATTAAGTAGTCCAACATCTTAAGAGATAGCATTGCTATAAATCCTGTGTGACAAGTACAAGTATACATTCAGCACAACATATGTGCACAGAAAAGGGTGTGACCGGTCAGATCTGAACACTAAGGGCTTAGGAATATGAAACAAACTTAATATAAACAGCATAAATATGCCTAAAATTTCTAGACCAATACATATATATATATATACATATACACTCAGCAGCCACCCACTTTATTATGTACACCTGTTCAATTGCTTGGTAACACAAATTGCTAATCAGTCAATAACATGGCAGCAACTCAATGCATTTAGGCATCTAGACGTGGTTTAAACAACTTTCTGAAGTTTAAACCTAGCATCAGAAGGGGGAAGATAGGGGATTTAAGTGACTTTGTATGTGGCATGGTTGTTGGTGCCAGATCGGCTGGTCTGAGTATTTCAAATTCATTAAAACAGCAGAAAGAATGTTCCAGACGTAGCGATTTCCATAAAAATTAACATATTTTATTTCATATTCCTTAAAAACAGCATTGCTGTGTGATGATAGAAAAAAACAGGATAGCACTTAGACTAACTGTCTCTAAGTGCTATCCTGTTTTTTTCTATCATCACACTACAATGCTGGTTTTAAGGAATATGAAATAAAAGTTGTTAATTTTTATGGAAATCGCTATGTCTGGGACATTCTTTCTGCTGTTTTAATGTATTCTACTGGTCACCAGAGTCCCCCGTAAGCTGTTTCCCCTATCTTTGCCATTGCCATACCGCCAATATCAAGAAAAGTAATCTAGAGATGAATTGGATACATCAGACTTCAAATTGGACGCTTCAAGCTGACTTCATCATCACTTGGGGCTGAAGGCTTGGAGTACAGCGTTAGTGGCTGGTGCAGCGAATACCATGCTTTGGGAAATGAACGATTTGCAGGGTGAGTACCCTGCTAGATGTGGGGTTGAACCGCACTTCTTTTCCCCTATTTTGCCCATTAATCTCATTGGGACTTAGTGATGTCACAAACTTAAAAATTTCGGTTCGCGAACGGCGGACTCGAACTTCCGCTACTGTTCGCGAACCGGCGAACCGCGCGAACGGCCATTGACTTCAATAGGCAGGCGAGCTTTAAAACCAACAACGACTCTTTCTGGCCACAATAGTGATGGAAACGTTGTTTCAAGGGTACTAACACCTGGACTGTGGCATGCTGGAGTGGGATCCATGGCAAAACTCCCATGGAAAATTACATAGTTGATGCAGAGTCTTCTTTTAACCCATAAAGGGCCTAAATCACCTAACATTAATAAATTGTTTGCAATAACATACTTTAAAACATCAGTTATGATGTTGTATCGATCAGGTAGTGTAAGGGTTATGCCCGCTTCACAGTGACAGACCAAACTCCAAGTGTAACGCACCGCAAACAACTGCAAACAGTCCATTTGCACAACCACCAGATAGATAGATTTGATAGATAGATACATAGATTACATAGCTCAAAAGATACAATATACATATGATTGATACAAATTACATAGATCAATAGATGCAATATACATTTGATAGATACGAATTACATAGATCAATAGATGCAATATCCATTTCATAGATATGAATTTTATCAATCAAAAGATGCAATATACATTTGATAGATATGAATTACATCGATCAAAAGATGCAATATACATTTTATAGATACAAATTACATCGATCAATAGATGCAATATACATTTGATAGATACGATTGATAGTTAGATAGATTTGATAGATAAATAGATAGATTTGAAAGATATATAATTTCCCTGACAGAGTATAACAATAAGACAGGCGGTCTGGGACCCGTGGTGTGTTAAGTAGTACTATTCTTAGCAGTTTACTACTACCTGTTACTCCCCCTATCGGGGGAGGTCTATATGGCCTGCATTTTTGGAACAGGGAGATGGAAGAAGATGATTGGTCTGTCCTCCTACTTCAAATTTGTCAAAAAACACAAGTGGCTGTCTCAAAACAGTCCGGACACAACATAGATAGATTTGATAGATAGATATACATAGATTGATAGTTAGATACAATCGATTGAAGATAAATAGATAGATTTGATAGATATTATAATTACCCTGAAAAAGTATAATAATAAAACATGCGGTCTGTGACCCATGGTAACTAGGTTGTGTTAAGTAGTACTATTCTTAGCACTTTCATCCCTGTTACTCCCCCTATCAGGGGAGGTCTATATGGCCTGCATGATTACCCTGACAAAATATAACAACAAGACACGCGGTCTGGGACCCATGGTAACTAGGTTGTGTTAAGTAGTACTTTTCTTAGCACTTTAATCCCTGTTACTCCCCCTATTGGGGGAGGTGTATATGGCCTTCATAATTACCCTGACAAAGTATAACAACAAAACATGCGATCCGGGACCCATGGTAACTAGGTTGTGTTAAGTAGTACTATTCTTAGCACTTTAATCCCTGTTACTCCCCCTATTGGGGGAGGTGTATATGGCCTGCATGATTACCCTGATAAAGTATAACAACAAAACATGCGGTGTGGGACCCATGGTAACTAGGTTGTGTTAAGTAGTACTATTCTTAGCACTTTAATCCCTGTTACTCCCCCTATCAAGGAAGGTCTATATGGCCTGCATGATTACCCTGACAAAGTATAACAACAAAACATGCGGTCTGGGACCCATGGTAACTAGGTTGTGCTGAGTAGTACTATTCTTAGCACTTTCATCCCTGTAACTCCCCTTATCGGGGGAGGTCTATATGGCCTGCATGATTACCCAACCAAAATATAACAATAAGACATGTGGTCTGGGACCCATGGTAACTAGTTTATGTTAAGTAGTACTATTCTTAGCACTTTAATCCTTGTTACTCCCCCTATCAAGGGAGGTCTATATGGCCTTCATAATTACCCTGACAAAGTATAACAACAAAACATGCGATCCGGGACCCATGGTAACTAGGTTGTGTTAAGTAGTACTATTCTTAGCACTTTAATCCCTGTTACTCCCCCTATCGGGGGAGGTCTATATGACCTGCATGATTACCCTGATAAAGTATAACAACAAAACATGCGGTGTGGGACCCATGGTAACTAGGTTGTGTTAAGTAGTACTATTCTTAGCACTTTCATCACTGTAACTCCCCCTATCGGGGGAGGTCTATATGGCCTGCATGATTACCCTACCAAAATATAACAATAAGACATGCGGTCTGGGACCCATGGTAACTAGGTTGTGTTAAGTAGTACTATTCTTAGCACTTTAATCCCTGTTACTCCCCCTATCAAGGGAGGTCCATATGGCCTGCATGATTACCCTTACAAAGTATAACAACAAAACATGCGGTCTGGGACCCATGGTAACTAGGTTGTGTTAAGTAGTACTATTCTTAGCACTTTCATCCCTGTAACTCCCCCTATCGGGGGAGGTCTATATGGCCTGCATGATTACCCTACCAAAATATAAGAATAAGACATGCGGTCTGGGACACATGGTAACTAGGTTGTGTTAAGTAGTACAATTCTTAGAACTTTAATCCCTGTTACTCCCCCTATTGGGGGAGGTCTATATGGCCTGCATGATTATCCTGACAAAATATAACAACAAGACATGTGGTCTGGGACCCATGTTAACTAGGTTGTGTTAAGTTGTACTATTCTTAGCACTTTAATCCCTGTTACTCCCCGTATCGGCGGAGGGTCTATATGGCCTGCATGATTACCCTGACAAAGTATAACAACCAAACATGCGGTCTGGGACCCATGGTAGTACTGGTATAACTAGGTTTTCTTAAGTAGTACTATTCTTAGCAGTTTAATCCCTGTGATTGGTCTGTCCTCCTACTTCAAATTTGTCAAAAACACAAGTGGCTGTCTCAAAACAGTCTGGACGCGAGATAGATAGATTTGATAGATAGATAGATATACATAGATTGATAGTTAGATAGAATCGATAGAAGATAAATAGATCGATTTGTTAGATATATAATTACCCTGACAAAGTATAATAATTAAACATGCGGTCTGGGACCCATGGTAACTAGGTTGTGTTAAGTAGTACTATTCTTAGCACTTTAATCCCTGTTACTCCCCCTATCGGGGGAGGTCTATATGGCCTGCCTGATTATCCTGACAAAATATAACAACAAGACATGCGGTCTGGGACCCATGTTAACTAGGTTGTGTTAAGTTGTACTATTCTTAGCACTTTAATCCCTGTAACTCCCCCTATCGGGGGAGGTCTATGTGGCCTGCATGATTACCTTATCAAAATATAACAATAAGACATGCGGTCTGGGACCCATGGTAACTAGGTTGTGTTAAGTAGTACTATTCTTAGCACTTTAATCCCTGTTACTCCCCCTATCGGGGGAGGTCTATATGGCCTGCATGATTACCCTAACAAAGTATAACAACAAAACATGCGGTCTGAGACCCATGGTAACTAGGTTGTGTTAAGTAGTACTATTCTTAGCACTTTCATCCCTGTAACTCCCCCTATTGGGGGAGGTCTAAATGGCCTGCATAATTACCCTGACAAAGTATAACAACCAAACATGCGGTCTGGGACCCATGGTGGTACTGGTATAACTAGGTTTTCTTAAGTAGTACTATTCTTAGCAGTTTAATCCCTGTGATTGGTCTGCCCTCCTACTTCAAATTTGTCAAAAACACAAGTGCTGTCTCAAAACAGTCCGGACACGAGATAGATAGATTTGATAGATAGATATACATAGATTGATAGTTAGATAGAATCGATAGAAGATAAATAGATAGATTTGTTAGATATATAATTACCCTGACAAAGTATAATAATTAAACATGTGGTCTGGGACCCATGGTAACTAGGTTGTGTTAAGTAGTACTATTCTTAGCACTTTAATCCCTGTTACTCCCCCTATCGGGGGAGGTCTATATGGCCTGCCGGATTATCCTGACAAAATATAACAACAAGACATGCGGTCTGGGACCCATGTTAACTAGGTTGTGTTAAGTTGTACTATTCTTAGCACTTTAATCCCTGTAACTCCCCCTATCAGGGGAGGTCTATATGGCCTGCATGATTACCCTGACAAAATATAACAACAAGACACGCGGTGTGGGACCCATGGTAACTAGGTTGTGTTAAGTAGTACTTTTCTTAGCACTTTAATCCCTGTTACTCCCCCTATCGGGGGAGGTGTATATGGCCTGCATGATTACCCTGACAAAGTATAACAACAAAACATGCGGTCTGGGACCCATGGTAAACTAGGTTGTGTTAAGTAGTACTATTCTTAGCACTTTAATCCCTGTTACTCCCCCTATCGAGGGAGGTCTATATAGCCTGCCTGATTATCCTGACAAAATATAATAATAAGACATGCGGGTCTGGGACCCATGGTAACTAGGTTGTGTTAAGTAGTACTATTCTTAGCACTTTAATCCATGTAACTCCCCCTATCGATTGAGGTCTATATGGCCTGCATGATTACCTTACCAAATATAACAATAAGACATGCGGTCTGGGACCCATGGTAACTAGGTTGTGTTAAGTAGTACTATTCTTAGCACTTTAATCCCTGTAACTCCCCCTATCGGGGGAGGTCTATATGGCCTGCATGATTACCTTACCAAAATATAACAACAAGACATGCGGTCTGGGACCCATGGTAACTAGGTTGTGTTAAGTAGTACTATTCTTAGCACTTTCATCCCTGTAACTCCCCCTATCGGGGGAGGTCTATATGGCCTGCATGATTACCCTGACAAAGTATAACAACCAAACATGTGGTCTGGGACCCATGGTGGGTACTGGTATAACTAGGTTTTCTTAAGTAGTACTATTCTTGGCAGTTTAATCCCTGTGATTGGTCTGTCCTCCTACTTCAAATTTGTCAAAAACACAAGTGGCTGTCTCAAAACAGTCCGGACACGAGATAGATAGATTTGATAGATAGATATACATAGATTAATAGTTAGATAGAATCGATAGAAGATAAATAGATAAATTTGTTAGATATATAATTACCCTGACAAAGTATAATAATTAAACATGCGGTCTGGGACCCATGGTAACTAGGTTGTGTTAAGTAGTACTATTATTAGCACTTTAATCCCTGTTACTCCCCCTATCGGGGGAGGTCTATATGGCCTGCCGGATTATCCTGACAAAATATAACAACAAGACATGCGGTCTGGGACCCATGTTAACTAGGTTGTGTTAAGTTGTACTATTCTTAGCACTTTAATCCCTGTATCTCCCCCTATCAGGGGAGGTCTATACGGCCTGCCTGATTACCCTCACCAAATATAACCACAAGACAATACATGCGGTCTGGGACCCATGGTAACTAGGTTGTGTTAAGTAGTACTGTTCTTATTAGTTTAATACCTGTTACAACCCCTAATGGTGGGAGGTCTATATGGCCTGCATGATTAGCCGGACCAAATAAAACAACAAGACATGCGGTCTTGGACTGGGACCCATGACTAACTATGTTGTGTAAAGTAGTACTATTCTTAGCACTTTCATCCCTGTTACTCCCACCTCTCGGGGAGGTCTACATGGCCCATCATGATTAGCCTAACAAAGGTACAACAATAGAACCTGCCCTCTTGGAACAATGTTAATTAGGTTTATTTCAGTAGTACTGTTCTTATAGTTTAATACCTGTTACAACCCCTAATAGGGGGAGGTCTATATGGCCTGCATGATTAGCCGGACCAAATAAAACAACAAGACATGCGGTCTTGGACTGGGACCCATGGCTAACTAGGTTGTGTAAAGTAGTACTATTCTTAGCACTTTCATCCCTGTTACTCCCACCTCTCGGGGGAGGTCTACATGGCCATCATCATTAGCCTAACAAAGTACAACAATAAAACCTGCTCTCTTGGAACCATGTTAAACTAGGTTTTATTTCAGTAGTACTGTTCTTATTAGTTTAATACCTGTTACAACCCCTAATGGTGGGAGGTCTATATGGCCTGCATGATTAGCCAGAACAAATAAAACAACAAGACATGCGGTCTTGGACTGGGACCCATGGCTAACTAGGTTGTGTAAAGTAGTACTATTCTTAGCACTTTCATCCCTGTTACTTCCAGACCTCTCGGGGGAGGTCTATATGGCCATCCTTGATTAGCCTAACAAAGTACAACAACAAACCTGCGCTCTTGGAACCATGTTAACTAGGTTTATTTCAGTAGTACTGTTCTTGTTAGTTTAATACCTGTTACAACCCCTAATGGTGGGAGGTCTATATGGCCTACATGATTACCCTCACCAAAATATAACAACAAGACTGCCTAAAAGGAGCAGCAATGGCAGTACAGGTCGTTCTCCTTGAGCCATTTTATATGATGGCCCACGACCCTCAACAGGCGCAACAGCATGAAACACCACATATGCCATCCTTTTGCACAATAGAGTACAGGTATGGCATTGATTTGAGGAACCCGGAGATAATTTAGAGGAACCTGGAATATTGAACAAAAAAACGTGCTGGGACACCCAGTACAGGTCGTTCTCCTTCCGCCTTTGTAGACGAGGTTCCAGGACCCTCCACAGACACAACAGCAGGAAACACCACCTATACCATCCTTTTTGAACAATAGAGTACAGGTATGGCATCGATTTTAGGAACCCGGGAGATAATTTTTAGTAACCGGGAAATTTTAAAAAAAAAACATGATTGGACACCCAGTACACTTCGTTCTCCTTCAGCTTTTTTATACGAGGGTCCTTGGACCCTCAACAGAAACAACAGCAGGAAACACCACATATGCCCATCCTTTTGAACAATCCAGTACAGGTATGGCATCCATTTTAGGAACCCGGAAATAATTTTTTGGGACCGGAAATATGGAATAAGATGCTTGGACAAGAAGTACACGTCGTTCTCCTTCAGCCTTTTTTAGACAAGGTCCAAGACCCTCAACAGAAACAACAGCAGGAATCACCACCTATACCATCCTTTTTGAACAATAGAGTACAGGTATGGCATCGATTTAGGAACCCGGAGATAATTTTTAGGAACCGGGAAATTTAAAAGAAACATGATTGGACACCCAGTACCTCTTCGTTCTCCTTCAGCCTTTTTAGACGAGGGTCCCGGACCCTCAACAGAAACAACAGCAGGAAACACCACATATGCCATCCTTTTGAACAATGCAGTACAGGTTTGGCACCCATTTTAGGAACCCGGAAATAATTTTTAGGAACCGAGATATGGAAAAAGATGCTTGGACAACAGTACACTTCGTTCTCCTTCAGCCTTTTCATACAGGGTTCCCGGACCCTCAACAGAAACAACAGCAGGAAAGAGAACATATGCCATCCTTTTGCACAATAGAGTAACAGGTATTGCATAATTTTAGAAACCCGGAGATAATTTTTAGGAACCGGGAAATTGAACAAAAAAAATGATTGGACACCCAGTACACGTCGTTCCTCCTTCAGCCTTTTTATAAGAGGATCCAGGACCTCAACAGAAACAACAGCAGGAAAGAGGACATATGCCATCGCTTTTGAACAATAGAGTACAGGTATGGCATTGATTTTAGAAACCCGTAGATAATTTTTAGGACCGGGAAATTGAAAAAAAAATGATTGGACACCCAGTACACGTCTTTCTGCTTCAGCCTTTTTATAAGAGGGTCCAGGACCCCTCAACAGAAACAACAGCAGAAAGAGGACATATGCCATCCTTTTGAAGAATAGAGTACAGGTATGCATTGATTTTAGAAACCGGAGAAAATTTTTAGGAACCGGGAAATTGAAAAAAAAAATGATTGGACACAAAGTACACCTTCGTTCTCCTTCACCTTTTTATAAGAGGGTCCAGGACCCTAAACAGAAATAACAGCATGAAAGAGGACATATGCCATCCTTTTGACAATAGAGTACAGGTATGGCATTGATTTTAGAAACCCGGTGATAATTTTTAGGAACCGGGAAAATTGATAAAAAAAAATGATTGGACACCCAGTCACTTCGTTCTCCTTCAGCCTTTTTATAAGAGGGTCCAGGACCCTCAACAGAAACAACAGCAGGAAGAGGACATATGCCACCTTTTGAACAATAGAGTACAGGTATGACATTGATTTTAGAAACCCGGAGATAATTTTTATGAACCGGGAAATTGAACAAAAAAAATGATTGGACACCCTGTACAGGTCGTTCTCCTTCAGCCTTTATATAAGAGGGTCCAGGACCCTCAACAGAAACAACAGCAGGAAACACCACATATGCCATCCTTTTGAACAATAGAGTACAGGTATGGCATTGATTTTAGAAACCCGGAGATCATTTTTAGGAACTGGGAAATTGAACAAAAAAAAATGATTGGACACCCAGTACACTTCGTTCTCCTTCAGCCTTTTTATAAGAGGGTCCAGGACCCTAAACAGAAAAAAAACAGCAGGAAACACCACATATGCCATCCTTTTGAACAATAGAGTACAGGTATGGCATTGATTTTAGAAACCCGGAGATAATTTTTAGGAACCGGCAAATTGAAAGAAAAAAATTATTGGACACTGAGTACAATTCATTCTCCTTCAGCCTTTTTATAAGAGGGTCCCGGACCCTCAACAAAAACAACCAGCAGGAAAGAGCACATATGCCATCCTTTTGAACAATAGAGTACAGGATGGCATTGATTTTAGAAACCCGGAGATCATTTTTAGGAACCAGGAAATTGAAAAAAAAAATGATTGGACACCCAGTACACTTTGTTCTCCTTCAGCATTTTTATAAGAGGTTCCAGGACCCTCAACAGAAACAACAGCAGGAAAGAGGACATATTCCATCCTTTTGAACAATAGAGTACAGATATGACATTGATTTTAGAAACCTGGAGATAATTTTAGGAACCGGGAAATTGAACAAAAAAAATGAGTTGGACACCCAGTACACTTCGTTCTCCTTCAGCCTTTTTATAAGAGGGTCCAGGACCCTCAACAGAAACAACAGCATGAAAGAGGACATATGTCATCCTTTTGAACAATAGAGTACAGGTATAGCATTGATTTTAGAAACCCGGAGATAATTTTTAGGAACCAGGAAATTGAACACAAAAAATGATTGGACACCCAGTACACGTCGTTCTCCTTCAGCATTTTTATAAGAGGGTCCAGGACCCTCAACAGAAACAACAGCAGGAAAGAGCACATATGCCATCCTTTTGAACAATAGAGTACAGGTATAGCATTGATTTTAGAAACCCAGAGATAATTTTTAGGAACCGGGAAATTGAAAAAAAAAAAATGATTGGACACCCAGTACACTTCGTTCTCCTTCAGCCTTTTTATAAGAAGGTCCAGGACCCTCAACAGAAACAACAGCAGGAAACACCACATATGCCATCCTTTTGAACAATAGAGTACAGGTATGGCATTGATTTTAGAAACCCGGAGATAATTTTTAGGAACCGGGAAATTGAAAAAAAAACCATGCTTGGACACCCAGTACAGTACAGGTCGTTCTCCTTTCAGCCTTTTTATAAGAGGGTCCCGGACCTCAACAGAAACAACAGCAGGAAAGAGCACATATGCCATCCTTTTGAACAATAGAGTACAGGTATGGCATTGATTTTAGAACCCGGAGATAATTTTTAGGAACCAGGAAATTGAAAAAAATAATGATTGGACACCCAGTACACTTCGTTCTCCTTCAGCATTTTTATAAGAGGTCCAGGACCCTCAACAGAAACAACAGCAGGAAAGAGGACATATGCCATCCTTTTGAACAATAGAGTACAGGTATGGCATTGATTTTAGAAACCCGGAGATAATTTTTAGGAACAGGAAATTGAACACAAAAAATGAGTGGACACCCAGTACACTTCGTTCTCCTCAGCCTTTTATAAGAGGGTCCAGGACCCTCAACAGAAACAACAGCAGGAAAGAGCACATATGCCATCCTTATGAACAATAGAGTACAGGTATAGCATTGATTTAGAAACCCGGAGATAATTTTTAGGAACCGGGAAATTGAAAAAAAAATGATTGGACACACCCAGTACACTTCGTTCTCCTTCAGCCTTTTTATAAGCGGGTCCAGACCCTCAACAGAAACAACAGCAGGAAAACAACACATATGCCATCCTTTTGAACAATAGAGTACAGGTATTGCATTGAATTTAGAAACCCGGAGATAATTTTTAGGAACCGGAAATTGAAAAAAAATGATTGGACACCCAGTACACGTCGTTCTGCTTCAGGCCTTTTTATAAGAGGGTCCAGGACCCTCAACAGAAACAACAGCAGGAAAGAGGACATATGCCATCCTTTTGAACAATAGAGTACAGGTATGGCATGATTTTAGAAACCCGGAGATAATTTTTAGGAACCGGGAAATTGAAGAAAAAAAAATTATTGGACACTAGTACAATTCAATTCTCCTTCAGCCTTTTATAAGAGGTCCCGGACCCTCAACAGAAACAACAGCAGGAAAGAGCACATATGCCATCCTTTTATACAATAGAGTACAGATATGGCATCCATATTAGAAACCCGGAGATAATTTTTAGAAACCAGAAGATGGAAAAAAATGCTTGGACAACCAATACACTTTGTTCTCCTTCAGCCTTTTTAGACGAGGGTCCCGGACCCTCAACAGGCACAACAGCATGAAACACCACATAAGCCATCCATTTGCACAATACAGTACAGGTATGGCATTGATTTGAGGAACCCGGAGATAATTAGAGGAACCGGGAATATTGAAAAAAATGTGCTTGGACACCCAGTTACAGGTCGTTCTCCTTCAGCCTTTTTATACGATGGCCCATGACCCTCAACAGGCACAACAGCATGAAACACCAATAAGACATCCTTTTGCACAATCCAGTACAGGTATTGCATTGATTTGAGGATCCCGGAGATAATTTAGAGGAACCGGGAATATTGAACAAAAAATGTTCTTGTGCACACAGTACAGGTCATTCTCCTTCAGCCTTTTATACGATGGCCCACGACCCTCAACAGGCACAACAGCATGAAACATCACATATGCCATCCTTTTGCACAATAGAGTACAGGTATGGCATTGATTTGAGGAACCAGAGATAATTTAGAGGAACCAGGAATATTTAACAAAAATAGTGCTTGGACACCCAGTACAGGTCGTTATCCTTCAGCCTTTTTATAAGATGGCCCACGACCCTCAACAGGCACAACAGCATGAAACACCACATATGCCATCCTTTTGCACAATAGAGTACAGGTATGGCATTGATTTGAGGAACCCGGAGATAATTTAGAGGAACCATGAATATTGAACAAAAAACGTGCTTGGACACCCAGTACAGGTTGTTCTCCTTCAGCCTTTTTATACGATGGCCCACGAACCAAAACAGGCACAACAGCATGGAAACACCACATATGCCATCCTTTTGCACAATAGAGTACAGGTATGGGCATCAATGGAACCCGGAGATAATTTTTCAGAACCATGAGATGGAAAAATATGCTTGGTCGGTCCTCTAATTCAAATTTGGGGCACTGCGCGTGCAATCTACTGTGCCACCAGATATGAGTGGTGTGTTAAGTAGTACTATTCTTAACAGTTTAATCACTGTTATGTGCCTTTTTTTTTTTGCTTTGAGTTTTGTAGCCACAGTGCAGCAGCAGAGGCCAGAAAAATAAGGCATGTACAAATGCCTTAAAAAATTCGGTATTGTTGCAGCCGCTGCTGTAGCAGAGGCCAGAAAATTGATGTTTGTAAAACAGTTAGAAAGTGCCTAAAACCTATGTGACTTGAAACTCTAGTTGTTGGAGGATAAATCACGCAAGTCATCCTGCATTACAAGAAAAAAAAAGCCAGCGTGTGTACCATTTGTAGCCCAAGGCAGCTCATCTCATCATCAGGCTTTTTTTACTCAAACGTATAGCCCAATGTCAGTCCCTTCGGGATCCATCCCTCATTCATTTTAAATAAAGGTGAGATAATCAAGACTTTTTTGACCTAGGTGACTTCTCTTCTCAGTGATAAAAAACCTCCTGCTGCACTGAAGGTCCTTTCTGACAGGACACTTGAAGCGGGGCAGGCCAGAAGTTCAATTGCAAATTGGGATAGCTCAGGCCACAGGTCAAGCCTGCACAATTAGTAGTCAAGGGGTCCATCGCTCCTCAGAGTGTCGAGATCCGCAGTTAATTCTCGGTAGTCTGCTACCTGTCAGTTGAGTCTTTCTCTGAGGCTGGATCCCGAAAGGCTCTGGCGATGCATAGGAGTTAAAAAGGTCTGCATGTCCTCCATCAACAACACGTCAGGAAAGTGTCCTGTCCTTGCCACCGTGGTTGTGGGAGGAGGAGGATTACTTTCATCTCTTCCCCTGTTAGATTCCCGTTGTGCTGTTACATCACCCTTATACGCTGTGTAAAGCATAGTTTTTAATTTATTTTTGAAATGCTCCATCCTTTCCAACTTGCGGGAATTTGGTAACATTTCAGGTACTTTATGCTTATACCGGGGGTCTAGTAGCGTGGACACCCAGTACAGGTCATTCTCCTTCAGCTTTTTTATACAAGGGTCCCTCAACAGGCACGACTGCACGAAAGACCCCATTTGCACAAGGTTGGATGCCGAGCTAATCATGTCCCGTTCCTCGTTCTCACTGATGTCACTGAGGGTATCTTCTTCACGTACAACACCACAGGTACCAGATAGGTGACATCAACGAGCACCCTGGGATGCCTGTTGTGCTTGGTCTTCCTCCTCCTCCTCCTCAAAGCCACATTCCTCCTCTGACTCCTCTTCCTCACAACCCTCTTCCTGCGTTGCCGCAGGTCCAGCAAGCGATGCTGATAAGGCTGTTTCTGGTGGTGATGGACACCACAACTCTTCCTCTTCCTCTTCACGCTCATCTACGGCCTGATCCAGCACTCTTCGCAGGGCACGCTCCAGGAAGAAAACAATTGGTATGATGTCGCTGATGGTGCCTTCGGTTCGACTGACAAGGTTTGTCACCTCCTCAAAAGGACGCATGAGCCTACAGGGCATTGCGCATGAGCGTCCAGTAATTTGGCAAAAAAATCCCCAGCTCCCCAGAGGCTGTCCTAGCACCCCGGTCATACAAATACTCATTAACAGCTTTTTCTTGTTGGAGCAGGCGGTTGTTTCGACGCTGGATATCGGACAAGTGCGCCATGGCCTTGTAGGAACGCCTGAAATGGCCACACACCTTCCTGGCCTGCTTCAGGATGTCCTGTAAGCCTGGGTACTTATGCACAAAGCATTGTACAATCAGATTACACACATGTGCCATGCACGGCACATGTGTCAACTTGCCCAATTTCAATGCCGCCACCAAATTACTTCCATTGTCAGAAACAACCTTGCCAATTTCAAGTTGGTGTGGAGTCAGCCACTGATCCACCTGTGCGTTCAGGGTGGACAGGAGTGCTGGTGCGGTGTGACTCTCCGCTTTCAGGCAAGTCAACCCCAAGATGGCATGACACTGCTGTATCCGGGATGTTGAATAGTACCTGGGGAGCTGGGGGGGTGCCGTTGATGTGGAGCAAGATGCATAAGCAGAAGAGTACTCAGCCAAGGAAGAGGTTATGGAAGAGGATGGAGTAGGAGGAGTAGAGGAGGTAGCAGCAGGCCTGCCTGCAAGTCGTGGCGGTGTCACCAACTCCTCTGCAGAGCCACGCATTCCATGCTTGTGTAGGTGATATACCTGCCCTGACCATGCTTTGCAGACCAGCTATCAGTGGTCAGATGGACCCTTGCCCCAACGCTGTGTGCCAGACATGCCATTACTTCCTTTTGCACAATAGAGTACAGGTTTGCGATTGCATTTTGTGAAAAGAAATTTCTGCCAGGTACCTTCCACTTCGGTGTCCCAATAGATACAAATTTTTTGAAAGCATCAGACTCCACCAGCTTGTATGGTAAAAGCTGTCGGGCTAAGAGTTCAGACAAGCCAGCTGTCAGACGCCGGGCAAGGGGGTGACTTTGAGAAATTGGCTTCTTACGCTCAAACATGTCCTTGACAGACACCTGACTGTGGGCAGATGTCCAGGAACTGCTACGTAAGAGAGACTCAGTGGAGGATGGTTGAGAGGGGGCAAGGAGGACAGCAGTGGTTGACGTGGCTGAAGATGCTGGAGCAGGAGGAGGAGGGCGGCTTTGAGTTTGTGTGCTGCTTCTACTTATGTGTTCTTCCCATCAGTGTTTGTGATGTGAGACCATGTGCCTTCGCAAAGCAGTTGTACCTAGGTGGGTGATGGACTTCCCATGACTCAGTTTTTTTTGGCACAGGTTGCAAATGGCATCACTGTTGTCAGAGGCAGACACACAAAAAAAATGCTACACTGCTGAGCTCTGCGATGACGGCATTCTGGTGGTGGCTACATCATGCGTTTATTGGCGTCGGCGTGCTGTCTGGCTGACCCCGGGTGCCGATGCATGCTGTCTGACTGTGCCACTAGCTCCTTGCGACAACCTCCCCCTGCTTCCAACTCGTCTCCTCCTCTCTGTCTCCCCATCTGAACTTTCCCCCTCTTCTTCTTCTCTTCTATTAGGCACCCACGTGACATCCACCGACACATCATCATCAACCGCTTCACTTGTATCTGACACATCAACAAAGGAAGCAGCAGCGGGTACAACATCATCATCATCATCACACCGTACCTCCATGTCTGTAATGCTGCCTGACTGAGACATATCACTGTTATCTACATCCTCTGTCAATGATGGTTGTGCATCACTCATTTCTTCCAACTGATGTGTCAATAACTCCTCTGACAGATCAAGTGAAGCAGCTGTGGTGCTAGTGTTGTTGGTGGCGACAGGCAGGCGAGTGGCACTGGTCACTTGAGAGGTGCCCAAAGCACAGCTGGACGTGGATGGTGCGTCAAGGTTAGGAGGACTAGGAGCGGAAGCTGTAGAAGATTGGGTGTCCTGTGTTAGCCATTCAACTAGGTACTCCTCAGAACTTTTTGCGTCCCCCCTGGCACCTGGCGTCTGAACAATGTGCATATTTGTAGGGTCTAAAGGAATCACAGCACCATGACCACGACGGCACCTGCGGGGTGGCCTGCCTCTGCCTGTCATTTTTTTTAAAATGTACACTTACAATACTATTAAACAAATTATGAGTGGTGGCACTGGGCAAGTGGGCACAGTATACGCTGTGAGCCTGACACCAAAAAAGACTGATGTTTCAAAGTAAAATTTTTTTTTTTTAAATATTAAAAGTACTGTGACAACAAATATGATTGGTGGCACTAGTTGGCAAGTGGGTCTGGCTGGCACACACGCTGGGAGGAAGGCAACTGCAATTAGATTACACTAGATGACCGATGTTTCTCAGTCAAAAAAGTTTTTATTTCAAATATTTCACAGTCCAAATTTTTTTTTTTTTTTAAATTTACAATACTGTTAGAACAAATATGATTGGTGGCACTAGTTGGAAATGGCAAGTGGGCCTGGTACACACGCTGGCAGGCAGGCAACTGCAATTCAATGGCACTAGCAGACTGATGATTCACAGTAAAAAAGTTTTTATTTTAAATATTTTCAAACCTGTTAGAACAAATATGATTGGTGGCACTAGTTGGCTTGGCAAGTGGGCCTGGCACACACGCTGGGAGGAAGGCAACTGCAATTAGATTACACTAGATGACTGATGTTTCACAGTCAAGAATTTTTTTTATTTTAAATATTTACAATACTGTTAGAACAAATATGATTGGTGTAACTAGATGGCAAGTGGGCCTGGCACACACGCTGGCAGGCAGGCAACTGCAATTCAATGGCACTAGCAGACTGATGATTCATAGTCAAAGAATTTTTTATTTTAAATATTTACAATACTGTAAGAACAAATATGATTGGTGTAACTAGTTGGCAAGTGGGCCTGGCACACATGCTGGCAGGCAGGCAACTGCAATTCAATGGCACTAGCAGACTGATAATTCACAGTCAAAAAAATGTTGATTTAAAATATTTTCAATACTGTTAAAACAAATATGATTGGTGGCACTAGTTGGCTAGTGGGCCTGGCACAAACACTGGCAGGCAGGAAACTGCAATTCAATTGTACTAACACACTGATGATTCACAGTCTAAGAATTTTTTATTTTAAATATTTACAATACTGTTAGAACAAATATGATTGGTGTAACTAGTTGGCAAGTGGGCCTGGCACACATGCTGGCAGGCAGGCAACTGCAATTCAATGGCACTAGCAGACTGATGATTCACAGTCAAAACATTTTTTATTTAAAATATTTTCAATACTGTTACAACAAATATGATTGGTGGCAATAGTTGGCTAGTGGGCCTGGCACACACACTGGCAGGCAGGAAACTGCAATTCAATTGTACTAGCAGACTGATGATTCACAGTCTAAGAATTTTTTATTTTAAATATTTACAATACTGTTAGAACAAATATGATTGGTGTAACTAGTTGGCAAGTGCGTCTGGCACACACGCTGGCAGGCAGGAAACTGCAATTCAATTGCACTAGCAGAC
Source organism: Bombina bombina (assembly GCF_027579735.1). Classification (NCBI taxonomy): domain Eukaryota; kingdom Metazoa; phylum Chordata; class Amphibia; order Anura; family Bombinatoridae; genus Bombina; species Bombina bombina. The sequence goes on from NC_069501.1 coordinate 764,269,562, forward strand.
TGATGATTCACAGTCTAAGAATTTTTTATTTTAAATATTTACAATACTGTTAGAACAAATATGATTGGTGTAACTAGTTGGCAAGTGGGCCTGGCACACACACTGGCAGGCAGGCATCTGCAATTCAATGGCACTAGCAGACTGATGATTCACAAACAAAAAAGTTTTGATTTAAAATATTTTCAATACTGTTACAATAAATATGTTTGGTGGCACTAGTTGACTAGTGCGCCTGGCACACACGCTGGCAGGCAGGAAACTGCAATTCAATTGCACTAGCAGACTGATGATTCACAGTCTAAGAATTTTTTATTTTAAATATTTACAATACTGTTAGAACAAATATGATTGGTGTAACTAGTTGGCAAGTGCGCCTGGCACACACGCTGGCAGGCAGGCAACTGCAATTCAATGGCACTAGCAGACTGATGATTCACAGTCAAAAAAGTTTTGATTTAAAATATTTTCAATACTCTTACAATGAATATGATTGGTGGCACTAGTTGGCTAGTGAGCCTGGCACACACACTGGCAGGCAGGAAACTGCAATTCAATTGCACTAGCAGACTGATGATTAACAGTCTAAGAATTTATTATTTAAAATATTTACAATACTGTTAGAACAAATATGATTGTTGTAACTAGTTGGCAAGTGGGCCTGGCACACACGCTGGCAGGCAGGCAACTGCAATTCAATGGCACTAGCAGACTGATGATTCACAGTCAAAAAAGTTTTGATTTAAAATATTTTCAATACTGTTACAACAAATATGATTGGTGGCACTAGTTGGCTAGTGGGCCTGGCACACATGCTGGCAGGCAGGAAACTGCAATTCAATTGCACTAGCAGACTGATGATTCACAGTCTAAGAATTTTTTATTTTAAATATTTACAATACTGTTAGAACAAATATGATTGGTGTAACTAGTTGGCAAGTGGGCCTGGCGCACACGCTGGCAGGCAGGCATCTGCAATTCAATGGCACTAGCAGACTGATGATTCAAAGTCAAAAAAGTTTTGATTTAAAATATTTTTAATTCTGTTACAACAAATATGATTGGTGGCACTAGTTGGCTAGTGGGCCTGGCACACACGCTGGCAGGCAGGAAACTGCAATTCAATTGCACTAGCAGACTGATGATTTACAGTCTAAGAATGTTTTATTTTAAATATTTACAATACTGTTAGAACAAATATGATTGGTGTAACTAGTTGGCAAGTGGGCCTGGCACACACGCTGGCAGGCAGGCAACTGCAATTCAATGGCACTAGCAGACTGATGACTCACAGTCAAAAAAGTTTTGATTTAAAATATTTTCAAAACTGTTATAACAAATATGATTGTTGGCAAAAGTTGGCAGCAAGTGGGCCTGGCACACACGCTGGCAGGCAGGCAACTGTAATTAGATTACACTAGCAGACTGATGTTTCACAGTCAAAAAATATTTTTTAAAATATTTACACTACTGTTATAACAAATATGATTGGTGGTACTGTTATAACAAATATGATTGGTGGCACTAGTTGGCAAGTGGGCCTGGCACACACGCTGGGAAGCAGGCAACTGCAATTCAATTGCACTAGCAGACTGATGATTCACAGTCAAAAAAGTTTTTATTTTAAATATTTACACTACTGTTATAACAAATATGATTGTTGGCAATAGTTGGCAGCAAGTGGGCCTGGCACACACGCTGGCAGGCAGGCAACTGTAATTAGATTACACTAGCAGACTGATGATTCACAGTAAAAAAAAATTGATTTAAAATATTTTCAATACTGTTACAACAAATATGATTGGTGGCAATAGTTGGCTAGTGGGCCTGGCACACACACTGGCAGGCAGGAAACTGCAATTCAATTGTACTAGCAGACTGATGATTCACAGTCTAAGAATTTTTTATTTTAAATATTTACAATACTGTTAGAACAAATATGATTGGTGTAACTAGTTGGCAAGTGCGTCTGGCACACACGCTGGCAGGCAGGCAACTGCAATTCAATGGCACTAGCAGACTGATGATTCACAGTCAAAAATTTTTTGACTTCAAATATTTTCAATACTGTTACAACAAATATGATTGGTGGCACTAGTTGGCTAGTGGGCCTGGCACACACGCTGGCAGGCAGGAAATTGCAATTCAATTGCACTAGCAGACTGATGATTCACAGTCTAAGAATGTTTTATTTTAAATATTTACAATACTGTTAGAACAAATATGATTGGTGTAACTAGTTGGCAAGGGGGCCTGGCACACACGCAGGCAGGCAGGCATCTGCAATTCAATGGCACTAGCAGACTGATGATTCACAAACAAAAAAGTTTTGATTTAAAATATTTTCAATACTGTTACAACAAATATGATTGGTGGCACTAGTTGGCTAGTGAGCCTGGCACACACGCTGGCAGGCAGGAAACTGCAATTCAATTGCACTAGCAGACTGATGATTAACAGTCTAAGAATTTTTTATTTTAAATATTTACAATACTGTTAGAACAAATATGATTGGTGTAACTAGTTGGCACGTGGGCCTGGCACACATGCTGGCAGGCAGGCAACTGCAATTCAATGGCACTAGCAGACTGATGATTCACAGTCAAAAAAGTTTTGATTTAAAATATTTTCAATACTGTTACAACAAATATGATTGGTGGCACTAGTTGGCTAATGGGCCTGGCACACATGCTGGCAGGCAGGAAACTGCAATTCAATTGCACTAGCAGACTGATGATTCACAGTCTAAGATTTTTTTATTTTAAATATTTACAATACTTTTAGAACAAATATGATTGGTGTAACTAGTTGGCAAGTGGGCCTGGCACACACGCTGGCAGGCAGGCAACTGCAATTCAATGGCACTAGCAGACTGATGATTCACAGTCAAAATAGTTTTGATTTAAAATATTTTTAATTCTGTTACAACAAATATGATTGGTGGCACTAGTTGGCTAGTGGGCCTGGCACACACGCTGGCAGGCAGGAAACTGCAATTCAATTGCACTAGCAGACTGATGATTCACAGTCTAAGATTTTTTTTAAAATATTTACAATACTGTTAGAACAAATATGATTGGTGTAACTAGTTGGCAAGTGGGCCTGGCACACACGCTGGCAGGCAGGCAGGCAACTGCAATTCAATGGCACTAGCAGACTGATGACTCACAGTCAAAAAAGTTTTGATTTAAAATATTTTCAAAACTGTTATAACAAATATGATTGGTGGCAATAGTTGGCAGCAAGTGGGCCTGGCATACATGCTGGCAGGCAGGCAACTGCAATTAGATTACACTAGCAGACTGATCTTTCACAGTCAAAAAATATTTTTTAAAATATTTACACTACTGTTATAACAAATATGATTGGTGGCACTAGTTGGCAAGTGGGCCTGGCACACACGCTGGGAGGCAGGCAACTGCAATTCAATTGCACTAGCAGACTGATGATTCACAGTCAAAAAAGTTTTTATTTTAAATATTTACACTACTGTTATAACAAATATAATTTGTGGCACTAGTTGGAAAGTGGGTCTGGCACACACGCTGGCAGACAGGCAACTGCAATTAAATAACAATAGCAGACTGATATAACAGTTTGTTTTTAAAAAAAGTTACACTAATGTTACAACAGATAGGAGTGATGGCACTCAGGATAGAACTAGGCACAGTATGTGCTGGCACCTAGAAGAGGTCTGATGTAAAAAATATTTTTTTTACAAATTTACACTAATGTTACACCAGATATAAGTGGTGGACAAAAGAGCTATTAATCACACTATATGATGTGGGCCTGACACACAGGCCTGATGGAAAATTAAATTAGATTACACTAGCAAAATTATTTAAAAGTTTTTTTTTTTAAATTTTAAATAATGTTAAGCAGATATGAGTGGTGGCTGCTAGGACAGCAATTAACCACAGTATGCTGTGTACGCCAGAAACACACAGGCCTGATAGAAAATGAAATTAGATTACACTAGCAAAATGATTTAAAAGTTTTTTTTTAATTTAAAATAATGTTAAGCAGATATGAGTGGTGACTGCTAGGAAAGCAATTAACCACAATATGCTGTGTACGCCAGAAACACACAGGCCTGATAGAAATTGAAATTAGATTACACTAGCAAAATGATTTAAAAGTTTTTTTTTTTTTAAATTTAAAATAATGTTAAGAAGATATGAGTGGTGGCTGCTAGGACAGCAATTAACCACAGTATACTGTGTAAGCCATAAACACACAGGCCTGATAGAAAATGAAATTAGATTACACTAGCAAAATTATTTAAATTTTTTTTTTTAAAATGTAAATAATGTTAAGCAGATATGAGTGGTGGCTGCTAGGACAGCAATTAACCACAGTATGCTGTGTAAGCCAGAAACACACAGGCCTGATAGAAAATGAAATAAGATTACACTAGCAAAATGATTTAAAAGTTTTTTTAAAAAATTCAAAATAATGTTAAGCAGATATGAGTGGTGGCTGCTAGGACAGCAATTAACCACAGTATGCTGTGTAAGCAAGAAACACACAGGCCTGATAGAAAATGAAATTAGATTACACTAGCAAAATGATTTAAAAGGTTTTATTTTTATTTAAAATAATGTTAAGCAGATATGAGTGGTGGCGTCTAGGGCAGCAATTAACCACAGTATGCTGTGTAAGCCAGAAACACAGAGGCCTGATAGAAAATGAAATTAGATTACACTAGCAAAATGATTTAAAAGTTTTTTTTTTAAATGTTAAATAATGTTAAGCAGATATGAGTGGTGGCTGCTAGGGCAGCAATTAACCACAGTATGCTGTGTACGCCAGAAACACACAGGCCTGATAGAAAATGAAATTAGATTACACTAGCAAAATTATTTAAAAGTTGTTTTTATTATTTAAAATAATGTTAAGCAGATATGAATGGTGGCTGCTAAGGCAGCAATTAACCACAGTATACTGTGTAAGCCAGAAATACACAGGCCTGATAGAAAATGAAATTAGATTACACTAGCAAAATGATTTAGAAGTTTTTTTTTTAAATTTAAAATAATGTTAAGCAGATATGAGTGGTCGCAGCTAGAACAGCAATTAACCACAATATGCTGTGTAAGCCAGAAACACACAGGCCTGATAGAAAATGAAATTAGATTACACTAGCAAAATGATTTAAAAGTTTGTTTTTTTTTAAATTTAAAATAATGTTAAGCAGATATGAGTGGTGGCTGCTAGGACAGCAAATAACCACAGTATGCTGTGTAAGCCAGAAACACACAGGCCTGATAGAAAATGAAATTAGATTACACTAGCAAAATTATTTAAACGTTTTTTTTTTAAATTTAAAATAATGTTAAGCAGATATGACTGCTGGCTGCTAGGACAGCAATTATCCACAGTATGATGTGTAAGCCAGAAACACACAGGCCTGATAGAAAATGAAATTAGATAACACTAGCAAAATGATTTAAAAGTTTTGTTGGTTAAATTTACACTAATGTTAAGCAGATATCAGTGGTGGCATTAATCACAGTATATGCTGTGAGCCTCACACACAGGCTGAAAGCAAATGCAAATAAAATTACAAATAAAAAAAAAACCTGAAGTTATAGCCCTAAAAAGGGCTTTTTGGGGTGCTGTCCTTACAGCAGAGATTAGATGAGTCCTTCAGGACTGTAGTGGACACTAAATACGCTAGCCTAGCTATCTATTTCCCTATAATGTCAGCAGCAGCAACACTAAAGCTCCTCTCACTAAGAAAGCAAGATCGTAATGAATCTAAAATGGCTGCTGCCAAGGAGCTGGGAGGGTCTGTGAGGGAGTGTCTGCTGCTGATTGGCTCAAATGTGTCAGAAGGCTGTGAGATACAGGGTCAAAGTTTCCTCAATGATGACACATAGGGGGCGGATCGAACATCGCATATGTTTGCCCGCAGCGGCGAACGCAAACAAGCTATGTTCGCCGGGAACTGTTCTCCGGCGAACAGTTCGCGACATCACTATTAGTGATGTGCTGGTAATCTTAGACACCCACTTGTCGACTACCCACTAAAAGTGTGATAAGTGTACTAACACACCAATCCTTATGTTTAAGGAAAGTCCCCTTATATAGAATGGATTTGTATGCGTGACAACATTACCTAACAAATATGAATAAATGATAGGTACCTCTGTTGCTAGCAAGGTGTTAGGTGCTTTAACCAGATATCTGCACAATATTAACGAGTAGTTAAATTGAGCATTAACTTAACTGAATACACAGCTTAGAAACAGACCGGAAAGTTAGCAGTGTTAGATACATCAATAAAGTTCATCTTTAGCTGTAGATACAATTGATGCAGTCAAATACTGTTATAGAAATACTTGCGATTGTCTTTGGTATGATTAGTTCCTCAGTCAGAGCTTGTTACAGCTGCAGCTCTTAGACGGACTGAATCGGCAGAGCCTGTCAGCGTGAAATGACGTCACCCAGCAGCTCTACTTGCAGCGTTGCGGCTCTGAGAATCAAACAGGTAATCCAGACTTAGATTTTCTCAAAGTAAAGTGCCGTTAGGTTTGCGGCAAAATATCAAAGGTTTGATGCTATGACTTTTGTAATAAGAGACACTTCATAGGTTTTGAGCTTTAGAATTTCTGCAAAGGCTTAATATAAAGTTTTAGGAACAAACGATCAAGGGATTCCCTAACACTTCTGAAATAATCAAGCACTGAAGCTTGTGAAAGGGAGTTCCTTTATAGAGAGCTAACAGGGTGGAGTTTCTGAATTAAAGGGACATGCTACTGACAGGATATGACAGATCCCCCCCTTCAGGAGCATCTCCCCGAAAGCAAAGGTCCCGGCTTCGAGGGGAAAGCGGAATGAAAAGACTGCAACAATAGAGGGGCGTTCAAGTCCCGAATAGGTACCCAAGAATCCTCCTCAGGAGAGTACCCCCTCCAATGTACCAAGTACTCAATAGTATTCCGGCGCTTTCTGGAATCCAAAATGCGTTCCACCTCATAATCTATTTTGTCATCAAAAGGAACTGTGGAATGATGAGAACGAGTATCGGTGTGCTCATGATGACCCAAGTACGGCTTCAATAGAGAGACATGGAAGGTCGGATGAACGTGAAAATTACTGGGCAATTGCAACTTCACTGCGTTTTCATTGATAATCTTTAGTATTGGGTACGGACCGATATACTGGTAAGCTAGCTTTTTACAGGGTACTTTGAGGTTGATATTCTTGGTAGACAACCAGACCAAGTCCTTGACTTTATAATTCGGAGGAGGTGAACGTTTTCTATCAAAATACAACTTTTGGGTTGCTTTAGCATTTTTGAGATGAGTTTGTAGGGTTTCCAAGGTTTCCTTGATTTGAGTGAAATAATCCGAGACAGGGGGAATTTGATGAGGAAGTTGTGTTTGGAAATGATCTTGGATGGTAACCGTATGTGGCATAGAATGGTGATACTTCCGTGGAAGAACTGATGGAATTGTTGTATGAAAATTCCGCCAAAGGTAACCATTCGCTCCAATCCTCCTGCAAAGTTGAAATATAACAGCGGAGATACTGTTCCAAGGTCTGATTGAGTCTTTCTGTTAACCCATTAGATTGTGGATGAAAGGCTGTTGAGAATCTGAGAGAAATGTTCAATTTATTGCATAAATATCTCCAGAATTTTGACCTGAATTGGGATCCACGATCCGTAACTATAGAGAGAGGCAATCTGTGTAACTTGACAATATGTGTAAAAAAAACCTTTGCTGTGGTGGAAGCAGTGGGTATCCGTCGTAATGGGATAAAATGAGCCAATTTAGAGAGGTGGTCAACAACTACCAAGATTGTAGTATAATTGTTAGAGATGGGTAGGTCAACGATAAAATCCATTGATAACATATCCCAGGGTCTCTCTGGAATGGGTAGAGGTTGTAATAGTCCGAATGGTTTATTATGTCCCTTTTTCTTTGTGACACAAATATGACATTTGTTAATGTATTCTTGTATGGTTTTAGTCATATTTGGCCACCAGTAATTCCTACTTATAAGTTCGTTTGTCTTTTGTATTCCGAAATGTCCTGCTAGAGGTAAGTCATGGTTTTCTTGTAGGATGGTGTCTCTGAGTGACTAAGGTATATATATGAGGTTTTTATAATGATATAATCCAGTAACTGAATCATGATAACAGACTGAAGGAATTTCAGTGTCTGACTGTTGAGCTCGTAGTATATCAGCTTGGATTGTGGTTAAAGATGCTAAGAGTTTGTAAGGTGGTATTATATATGACTTCTCTTCACCTTCTGTTGGTACGTTAAATGACCTTGACAATGCATCTGCCTTAGAGTTTTTTGTTCCTGGGATGTAAGTTAGCTCAAAATTGAAACAGTCCAGGAACAAAGTCCATCTTACTTGTCGTGAAGACAAGGTTTTGTTTTTCTTTAAGTATTGGAGGTTTTTATGGTCTGTAAAGACTTGAAAAGGTGTAGTTGTTCCTTCCAATAAATGTCTCCAGTGTTCCATGGCCGACTTCATTGCAAGCAATTCTTTATCTCCAACCGAATAGTTCCTCTCAGCAGGTGTTAATCTTCTGGAATAATATCCCACTGGATGGAGTAATGAAGATTCCTTATCAGGTTGGGATAAGATTGCGCCAATTCCTACGTTGGAAGCATCAACCTCAAGAGTATATGGTAATTCCGGATCTGGAAGGTGTAAGATTGGGGCTGTTGAAAATAATTCTTTAAGGTGATGAAAAGCTTGATTTGATTCTTTATCCCATATGAATTTCTGTTTTCCTGTTAAACGAGTTAATGGTTGAACTACAGAAGAAAAGTGGTTTATAAATTTTCTATAAAAGTTGGTGAATCCCAAAAATCTTTGTAGTGATTTAATGGAAGTGGGAGTTGACCAATCACGAATTGCAGAGAGTTTTTCAGGATCCATTTGAATCCCATCAGGGGGTATAATGTAGCCGAGGAATTTAACCCCTTAATGACCACAATGTACCCTGTATGTCACTGGTCGTTAAGGGTTTTTTCAGGACATAATAGCGCAAGTCTAGCAAGAACACGCTATTAATGCCCTCCCTCCAGCAGGCTTTATGGAATAGAGCAGTCTCAACGCTGGTGGCAAGACCGCGCTATAAAACAATCAAGTCCCAAAAAAAGGCCAGCGACATACAGGGTACGTCGCTGGTCCTTAAGGGGTTAATGGTAGTTTTATGGAAGCTACATTTTTCCATCTTAGCATATAACTTATGATCCCTTAAAGTGGCTAAGACCCATCTTACATGCCTGGTGTGTTCTTTTAGATTTTTTGAATATATTAGTATATCGTCTAAATATACAATTACACATACATCCATAAGTTCTTTGAAGATTTCATTAATGAAATATTGAAATGCTGCGGGAGCATTAGTCAAGCCAAATGGCATAACGTTGTATTGATATAAACCATACCGGGTTCTAAAAGCTGTCTTCCACTCATGACCAGATTTAATTCGAATTAAGTTGTAGGCCGCCTTGAGATCCAACTTGGTATAAATAGATGTCCCATGGAGACGTTCAAGTAATTCTGGTATGAGTGGAAGGGGGTATTTATTTTTTATTGTAACAGAATTCAGAGCCCGGTAATCTATTATTGGAAGGAGACTGCCATCTTTATTGGTAACAAAGAATATGGCAGAGGCTATTGGTGAGGATGAGGGGGTTATAAAACCTTTTCTGAGATTCTTGTCAAGATAATCCCTTAAATGTTTTAGTTCTTTCTGTGATAACGGAAATAATCTTCCAGAAGGAATTTCAACCCCAGGTTTTGTTTCTATGGGGCAATCAAAATGTCTATTGGGAGGTAATGACTCAGCTTCTTTTAAATTAAATACATCAGCAAAATCTCTATAGTCATCTGGTAAGTGAGGTTCAATGTGTCTAATAGAGACATATGGAAAACATGTCTCAGTACAATACTTAGAAGGGAAAGTAATTTCATTGTTTAACCAATCTATCAAAGGATTATGTTTTTTAAGCCAGGGGTATCCTAAGATTACTGGATGTAATGAACTAGAGATTATGTCATAGGAAATAAACTCTTTGTGTCCAGAGTTAGTGATAGTTAATATGGGTATGGTGTGATGCGTTATCGGCCCTTTTAAATATTGTGACCCATCAATTACACGCACATACAGAGGGGTTGCTTTTAACACACTTGGAATTTTATTTTGTTTAACAATTAACTCATCAATGAATATCCCGTTGGCTCCTGAATCAAGTATGGCTTCGCTCTGGACCTGGTTGCAATCCCACTGTAAAGATAAGTTAAGTGACATGTAAGTATTAGTATTTTTTGACTGATGTTTGCAAACGTAATCTGACTTACCCTTTCTTTGACGTGTAAGTATGGGACAGTTTGCAACATCATGTTCTTTGCTGGCACAGTACAGACACAAGTTAGCTAGGCGCCTTCTTAATTTTTCCTCTTGACTCAAGGGTCCTCGTATTGCACCAATTTCCATGGGGACTGGTTGAGACGATGCTTTGTCCAGGGATGTATGGTATTGTTTTTTAATTGGGAATTCATATAATTGTCTTTCGGACTTTCTCTCTCTATGTCTTCTGTCCATGGAAATGCATAATTTCATAAGCGCCTCCAAGGATTCTGGGTATTCAACTCGTGAGAGTTCGTCCTTTAAATATTCGGACAGTCCCAAGCGGAACTGGTTTTTTAAACTTATAGTGTTCCATTGTGAGTCAGTGGCCCAGAGCTGGAAGTCCGCAATATAGTCTTCCACTGCCCGTTTTCCCTGTTTTAGTGATCTTAATTTTTGTTCTGCAGTGTGCTGTTTATTTACATCCTCATACAGGATTGACATGGTATGGAAAAAAATTTCAATCGAATTTAAGATTGGGTCATCCAACTCAAAGAACCTGTCTGCCCATGCTCTGGGCTCCCCAGTAAGAAAAGAAATAGCAGTGCATACTTTTATTTTATCTGTACGGTATGTTTTAGGCTTTAATGAAAACATTAACATACAGGCATTTTTATATTCTCTGAACTTGGTTCGATCACCACTAAAAGGAATAGGAGGGTTAACCTGTGGTTCTGGGAACTCACTGGTCTTTTGTGCAACAAAATCATTAAGCAGTTTTTTTAATGTATTATTCTCATTAGTGAGATCTCTTAGTCCTTGTGCAAGAATCTCCACCTTCTGATTTAAAGATGTTATTTGATTGGACATTTCCAGTGGGTCCATTATACCAGAGGTGTTATTTTACGGGCTTGATTATTCTGTGATAAGTGTACTAACACACCAATCCTTATGTTTAAGGAAAGTCCCCTTATATAGAATGGATTTGTATGCGTGACAACATTACCTAACAAATATGAATAAATGATAGGTACCTCTGTTGCTAGCAAGGTGTTAGGTGCTTTAACCAGATATCTGCACAATATTAACGAGTAGTTAAATTGAGCATTAACTTAACTGAATACACAGCTTAGAAACAGACCGGAAAGTTAGCAGTGTTAGATACATCAATAAAGTTCATCTTTAGCTGTAGATACAATTGATGCGGTCAAATACTGTTATAGAAATACTTGCGATTGTCTTTGGTATGATTAGTTCCTCAGTCAGAGCTTGTTACAGCTGCAGCTCTTAGACGGACTGAATCGGCAGAGCCTGTCAGCGTGAAATGACGTCACCCAGCAGCTCTACTTGCAGCGTTGCGGCTCTGAGAATCAAACAGGTAATCCAGACTTAGATTTTCTCAAAGTAAAGTGCTGTTAAGTTTGCGGCAAAATATCAAAAGTTTGATGCTATGACTTTTGTAATCAGAGACACTTCATAGGTTTTGAGCTTTAGAATTTCTGCAAAGGCTTAATATAAAGTTTTAGGAACAAACGATCAAGGGATTCCCTAACACTTCTGAAATAATCAAGCACTGAAGCTTGTGAAAGGGAGTTCCTTTATAGAGAGCTAACAGGGTGGAGTTTCTGAATTAAAGGGACATGCTACTGACAGGATATGACAAAAAGTGCCCCATTCTACTTTCTACCTCTTTATTTCTCTTTCCCCTGACAATGGGCTGTTCCTAATCCAACATTTTTTGTGGCTGAGTATTTAATAAACTGCTGATCTACTGGGATTTTCAGGCACAACCATCTCTAGGGTTTACAGGAAATGGTCCGAAAAAGAGAAAATATCCAGTGAGCGGCAGTTGTGTGGACAAAAATACCTTGTTTATGTCAGAGGTCAAAGGAGAATGGCAGACTGGTTAGAAATGATAGAAAGGCAACAGTAACTCAAATAACCACTCTTTACAACTATGGTATGCAGAATACCATCTCTGATTGCACAACATATCGAACCTTGAAGCAGATGGGCTACAGCAGCAGAAGACCACACCAGGGGCCACTCCTGTCAGCTAAGAACAGGAAACTGAGGCTACAATTCACACAAGCTCACCAAAATTAGACAATAGAATATTGGAAAAAGGTTGCCTGGTCTGATAAGTCTCGATTTCAGTTTCGACATTCAGATGGTAGGGTCAGAAATTTGCATAAACAGTTCAGGCTGGTGGTAGTGGTCTACTGGTGTGGGGGATATTTTCTTGGCATACTTTGGGCCCCTTAGTACAAACTGAGCATTGTTTAAATGCCACTGCTTACCTGAGTATTGTTGCTGACCATGTCCATCTCTCTATAACTACAGTGTACCCATCTTCTAATGGCTACTTCCAGTAGGATAACGCACCATGTCATAAAGCTCAAATCATCTCAGACTAGTTTCTTGAACATGACAATGAGTTCACTGTAATCAATTGGTCTCAACAATCACCAGATCTCAATCCAATAGAGCACCTTTGGGATGTGTTGGAATGGGAGATTCGCATTGTGAATGTGCAGCCGACAAATCTGCAGCAACTGTGTGATGCTATCATGTCAATATGGACCTAAATCTATGAGGAATATTTCCCACACCATGATGAATCCATGCCACGAAGAATTAAGGCAGTTCTGAAGGCAAACGTGGGTTCAACCCAGTATTAGCAAGGTGAGTATATATATATATATATATTATATATATATATATATATATATATATATATATATATATATATATATATATATATATATATAAAGAGAAATAACAATCCTATTTAGGTGCTGATCAAGGATTACACCAAAATGGAAAAATACAATCTAAAATCCTTAAACATAGTGTTTTCATCTATTAGATAGTGATTGGGCTTGAAAGGTCATGAAAGTAGAGGGTAGTACCACTCAGCTCACAAATATAAGATGTATGACTGACTCAGCACATAGATAGAAAGCTAATAAACAGACATATGGCAGCAATTATTATTATTATCAGTTATTTGTAGAGCGCCAACAGATTCCGCAACACTATAAACATAGGAGTGGTTTACAAGGTAGCATTTATAGGGATCAAATAGGTAGAAGGCCCGGCCAAGAGTTGCAATGTTGTAGTCAGCTCTTATGAAGGTGATCATAGGCTCACATGCTTACAAAGGGGGTGTCACACTTGGTGTCGGGTCTGAAGAGTGAAGCTCATTTACAGAGGCATAGTCAGCTACAGGCTCTAGTTTATTGAATGGGGCTAACGTAGCTTTCTTACTTTTAGGCATAATGACATAATGACATTTAGGTATTTTTGTGAAATGCTTGTGCAATACCACCCCCTGCACATTTGCAGCCAATCGGATGCTCAGATGCTCAAACAACAGCATACGCTGCTTCATACATCTACCCCTGGTCAGAAAACAAGCAAGGTAGAAAATCCAGCAGGTCAGTCCAAAATCAGGCTTCAAGGCAAAAGAGTCACACATAAACAGAATCAGGAACTAGCCAATATCAAAACCAGAAAGTAAACAGCAAAGGTATTCTTCTTCCACAAACAGAGACACAGACTGGGAAAACTCGATGTCAGGGCAAAAACTGATTAGCCAGGCAGGTTTAAATAGTCTGTTGGTAATTGTACATTCCAACAGCTAACAAGAGGTGGAGCCGGAGCCAGAGAGCCTGAGAGAGAAAGCGCAAAAAAAAGGAAAGCATCCACAAATAAAAAGTCCCTGGGATACAACATGAGAGACCAGAGTTCAAGACCCGATGGGGGCATGACAGAGGGTTCAAGGGTATAGCAAAGGAGGAGAGTGACTGGGGTTAGGAAATTTTAGTGTAGGTTGTATGAATCCCTGAAGAGTAGGGGAGAATCTGGTGGAGCAATGCAAAGAGTTCCACTAGATAGGGGCCAGCCTGGAGAAGTCCTGTAGATTGGAATGTGAGGAGGTAACAAAAGAGGAGGAGATTAGGAGGTTATGAGTAGAGTGAAAGGGACAGGAGGAGTATCTGGAGACAGAATCTGAGATATAGGGGAAGCAGAGCAGTTGAGGGCCTTGTATGTCAGAGTGAGAATGTTGTGTTTAATCCTGGAGGCAAGAGGAAGCCAGTGATGTGATTGGCAGAGAGGTGCAACATATAAGGGGTGATGTGTAAGGAAGATGAGCCTGGCAGAGGCATTCATCATAGATTGTAAAGGAGCTAGGTGGCAGCTAGGGAGACCAGAGAGGATGGAGTTGCAGTAATCGAGGCAAAAGGATGATAGAGTGGATTTTACATCTTAGTTGTGTCTTGTGTAAGGAAATGCAATCAAGTTTGCCATTGAAATGAAGATTAAGGGTTAGATTACAAGTGTAGCGCTATCGTTAGCGCAAGGAGCATAAACGCAAATGCGAGATTGGGGTTTTTATTTTGCTCAAATCCAAATTACAATTACTGCAAATTTGTTTGTGCAAACTTGTGGTAATTTCCACCCCCCATATTTTCTATGGGTAGCTGAGTGCGATAATGTGCACTCGTATTACAAATTGAAAGTTTCTCGAACGCAATCGCTTTTATACCTCAAACTTTTTATGCGACCTGAAAGGAGTTTGTCAGGAGGAAACACTAAACTGCAAATTTAACCCTAAACCGCCACCCCCACATTGCAAACTAACCCTCTTAACTGCTACACCCCCACATTGCAAAGTAAACTTCTACACTATTAACCCCTAAACTGCCACACACCCACACCATCTATACTATAAACCCCTAAACCACCACAATTCCCACTGCACCCACTAACTATCTTTAAAAACATAAAAAATAACCTGAAAAATTTAAAAAATAACCTTATCTTTACAAAAAACCTAACATTACTTAACCCCTTAATGACCAACGATGTACGCCATACGTCCTCAGAAAAAATACAGTTAACACCTGAGGACGTATCGAGGCATCCTGCAATAACAATTTTTACCCCTCCGGTGCAGAAAGAGCCACTCTGTGGCCCTCTCGACATCGATGGCCGCATTCGTTGGTGGGTGGGAGCTGCAGTGGGAGGCGGGTGGGCGGCCATCGATGGTTTCTGAGCCTGAGAGGGGGCGGGATTGGGGGCGGGACAGTCGGGGGCGTGCACGGAAGCGCGCGTGTGCACAGGGGGCGGCGAGGCGGCGAGCGGGCGCATGCACGAGGAGGGAGGGTGGGAACCGCTACATTACAGAAAATAAAAAGTATAAGTGGGAGAAAGGTGGGGGGGGAGGGAATGCCCCAAAAAGTAATCTAAGGGATCTGGGAGGGGGTGGGGGTGGGGGTTGGTCTTGGGGGGGGGAAGCTACACTACAGAAAAAAAATAAAAAAAATAAAAAAGAGATACATTATATTGTAAACTGGGTACTGGCAGACAGCTGCCAATACCCAAGATGGCTGCCAAGAAGGTAGAGGGGGAGGTTAGAGAGCTGTTTGGGAGGGGCAGGGAGGTTGGGGGCTAAGGGGGGATCCTACACAGCAGAATATGTAAATATGCAAAGGGAAAAAAAAGAAGAAGAAAAAAGATGCCTTTTATTTTAGTTATGGCAGACTTTCTGCCAGTACTTAAGATGGCGGGGACAATTGTGGGATGGGAGAGGTAAGAGAGCTGTTTGGGAGGGATCAGGGGGGGTGATGTGTAAGGTGGGGGGCTGTTCTCTACACTAAAGCTAAAATTAACCCTACAAGCTACCTAATTAACCCCTTCACTGCTAGCCATAATACACATGTGATGCGCAGCAGCATTTAGCGGCCTTCTAAATACCAAAAAGCAACGCCAAAGCCATATAAGTTTGCTATTTCTGAACAAAGGGGGTCCCAGTGAAGCATTTACAACCATTTGTGCCATAATTACACAAGCTGTTTGTAAATGATTTCAGTGAGAAACCTAAAATTTGGAAAAATATATTTTTTCTATTTTATCGCATTTGGCGGTGAAATGGTGGTATGAAATATACCAAAATGGAAGTCCAAGTAGGAGCAGCACCACAATGACAGAAGTTCAAAATTGCTTTATTGGGACATCAACAGATACACAGCACGATACAAAGAGGTTATCTTAAGCCACTTATTGAGCAACAGATTAAAGAGATTGGGAATGTATCTAGAACATCTATCTTAAAGGGTGACTATAGCAATAAAAAGAGGGAAGATAAAGATAAGAATAAGCGGATGATTTTTGTATCCCAGTTTAACCCTTTGAGTGACAAAATCACTAAGATCATTAAGAAACACTGGTCTATTTTAAGAGATTTGAACCCCAACATTGTAGAAATTCAGGAGATGCTTATGCCCGCCTACCGGCGGTGTAAAAACATAAAAGATTTTCTTATTAAAGCAGATATTGGGTCCAAAAAGAAAAACACTCAGACCTTTTTATCTGCCCCTAAGGTTGGATGCTTTCCCTGTTTAGGATGCTGTAATTGTAGTAATATCATCAAAGGAGATTGTTTCGTACGTCCCCTAAATGGGAGGAAATTTAAGATTCCAGGCTTTTTTACTTGTAATTCTGAATACATTGTATATCTTATTAAATGCCCATGTTTGAAAATCTATATTGGGGAATCTACAAGAAGGGTTAGATAAAAATCAAATATAAGTTGTTGTAATAGGGAAGCCCCTGTCTCTAATCATTTCTTACAGGCAGGACACAGTGTATCCCAACTTAGGTATCAAGTAATAGAACAAATTAAGAAACCCAGAAGGGGTGGTGACAGACAGAGAATGTTAAAGTGCAGAGAAACATTTTGGATCTACACTACAGTCTCTGGTTCCATTAGGCATGAATAAAGAAATAGATTGGAATGTTACTTTATGATCTTGTATATTTTTGTAAAAAAACAATATTTCTCAAATTGTTGCTCATAACATGAATTAGTAGTTTGTGATACTGTATATAGAATTATTTATCAATGATTTTATTGTATAAAATCTATTTGTATTATTTTTCTAGGTCACTGATTAATAGAAGTGATGGCCTTTTTTACCACTAGATGGAGTTGTGAACTTTTGCAGCTTATTGCTAGTAATGACAAATGTACACCTGTAACAGGTAATAGTCTCCTCCCCATTTGGGTATATATGTGTGTTTGTTAGGCCATGTTTTATCTCACATGATTAAGGTCAGTTAGACAGAAACGTTGTGCTGTGTATCTGTTGATGTCCCAATAAAGCAATTTTGAACTGCTGTCGTTGTGGTGCTGCTCCTACTTTGGACTTACACTTGATTTAAGGTTTGGGCAGAACCTGTGGAACGTGCACCTTTACCTGCAGAATCTATGCTGTGCCTGCTATATCGTTAATATACCAAAATGGGCCTAGATCAATACTTTGGATTGTCTACTAAACTACACTAAAGCGAAAACTACCCTAAAAAGCTCCCTACATGCTCCATAATTAACCCCTTCACTGCTGGGCATAATACACATGTGGTGCACAATGGCATTTAGCTGCCTTCTAATTACTAAAAAGCAACGCCAAAGCCATATATGTCTGCTATTTCTGAAAAAAGGGGATCCCAGAGAAAAATTTACAACCATGTATGCCATAATTGCAAAAGCTGTTTGTAAATAATTTCAGTGAGAAATCTAAAGTGTGTAAAAAAAATTGTGAAAAAGTGAACGATTTTTTTTATTTGATCGCATTTGGCGGTGAAATGGTGGCATGAAATATACCAAAATTGACCTAGATCAATACTTTGGGATGTCTTCTAAAAATATATATATATGTTATGGGATATTCAGGGATTCCTGAAAGATATCAGTGTTCCAATGTAACTAGCGCTAATTTAAAAAAAAAAAGTGGTTTGGAAATAGCAAAGTGCTACTTGTATTTATGGCCCTATAACTTGCAAAAAAAGCAAAGAACATGTAAACATTGGGTATTTCTAAACTCTGGAAAAAATTTAGAAACTATTTAGCATGGGTGTTTTTTGGTGGTTGTAGATGTGTAACAGATTTTGGTGGTCAAAGTTAGAAAAAGTGCGTTTTTTTCCATTTTTTCATCATATTTTATAAAAAAAATTTATAGTAAATGATAAGATATGATAAAAATAAGGTTATCTTTAGAAAGTGCATTTAATGGCGAGAAAAAAGGTATATAATATGTGTGGGTACAGTAAATGAGTAAGAGGAAAATTACAGCTAAACACAAATACCGCAAAAATGTATAAACAGCCTTGGTCCCAAACGGACACAAAATGGAAAAGTGCTGTGGTCATTAAGGGGTTAAAAAAATTAACATTACAAAAAATTAAAAATTAAAAAACTAACTATACAAAAAAACCTAACATTACAAAAATTAAAAACCCTAATATTACAAAAAATAACAAATTACCAACAATAAATGAAGAGTTATTATATTTATTATAGTATATATTCTATACTAACCCCACACTAAAAAAACACCCCAAAATATAAAAACCTATTCTAACTTTAAACTACAAATATAGCCCTTGAAAGGGCCTTTTTGTAGGGCATTGCCCTAAAGTGTATCAGCTCTTTTTCTTAAAAATAAACACTACAGT